>NC_134509.1:6576753-6729253 GCF_027942865.1 Odontesthes bonariensis
ATTGCACTATTTCAACAACTTTTTTTCCTGCAACTTCAAAAAATACACTAGTGCTCGTACATGCAATAACAACAGTGTTTGAAGTGGTTCATGCTCACGCAGGCGTTTGACGAAGCAGGAAAATACGCAAGTTTTATTTATTTTTTTCATGTGTAAATCTAATGTTGCAACCTAGTTAAAACTACGCGGACCCCCTGTGATCTTGTGCACCACCCTTAGGGGGGCACGGACCCCTGGTTGGGATGCTCTGTTACAAACGATACAAACGTATGTGTTTTATTCTATAAAAGCCCTTCCAGCTACCAGATTGGTTGTTTTTATATTAATGTATATGCTAATGTATATGACAACAATGCACGTTAAAAAGTATTAATACATAGTTTTCTTGGTTTAGTTGATATCTCTGCTATACAATATGTACATTTTTTTACCGTTACATTCAGTATTGGGTAATGTTACTGTTGAATTTAATTAGTTACGCTGCAGGATTACCACTATCAAAAATTAAAGTGCTATTAAGCTTCAAGATGACTTAAAGTACTTTTGCTTTTCCAAATATAAACATGAAAATGAATGCTTTGCCCCATCAGCCTGTCATCAAGTTCTGCTAAAGCCTTGTCAAATGAATTTATTTGAATAGGGTGTGTTGAGGAGGGGAAACATCTAAAACATGCTTGGCAGTGAGTCTGGAGGACCAGGTTGGTTGATCACTGGTCTATCTGAAGCTCTTTGGGCACATAACAGGAATGACAGCAACGATATCCCTTTTACAAAACTTAATTAAAGAATATGTTTACAAATAAACATCCTTACATGGACTTGTTGGTTATATAACTATGTCTACTCACTTGCTCATTCACCGTCACCGTGAATGTTTGTGTGAGTTGTATTAGAATGCTTGCGGAAACGATCAAAATGTCGGTCTTTACCCGCAGAGACCAGACACTGCTTCTGCATGTTTTGTATTTGACAGATGCTGCATGCTGTTAGGAATAATGTGCTCATCTCTCCCTTCCCGCTAAGACAATCTAGTAATTTCCATGTTTTGCTTACTGACTCATTTTAACTATTTTGGATGCTCACGGCTGAGCTTTTACAGGAGCTTTTGTTTCACATTTAGAGACCTTATTCACAGCAGATGAGCTACCAGAGCAGGAAAACACTGGAAGGGGGCATCACACCAATTTAAAAAAAGTTATCAGTTATAGTTTTCAATTCAACCCCTAACATGAGATCTGCTTTGGTCATAGGAGAAACGAGTGAATAGCCACTTTTTTCATTTGACAGAAGTCGTTGTAATGTTGTAACTGATATGTCTCAGATATAGGCAATGAAATAACATTTCACTGAGCTATAATAAAGCATGCATTTAATGCAACCTTTTTAGGTCAAATAGATGTTGAATATCAGTCGCCAAACTGCAATTTCATCCCCGTCTCGCTGTCCCTGCAACTGTCGACCTGCCATCAGAGGCTCCTCATGTTTTGCCACTGATAAATGTGTCCTTCACATACAATGGAAGTTCATGTGGTAAACATTCAGGCTGCAGATTATGATTAAACTAATCAGCCGCTTGCTATATTTAAACTGGCTTTCCTTTTCTTTTTTTTTTTATTCGTAATTTTAGTCCACTCTCAGGGGACAAATGGAGGTTGCTCAAACCTCCAGTTTTTGGCTACAGATTAAGAGAAGCTTACATTATGGTTGTTTGCTTTTCTCTACAGAACCAGGCAAAGACATCAGTGGGCTGTTTAATAGAGTAGAAATGAATAATTAGTACTCATGCATCTGTTTCGTCTGTGCAGAATAGCGTGATTTTTTTAAAATACTTTTGATTCTTACCATCCCCTCCTCCCCTCTCTCACACATACAAACTCATGAATTGCTAATGCTATTATTTATTTTTGAACCGTTATGAGGATCATATTTTATGCTTCATGGCTTGTGCTTTTCATACAGCAGAAATTTTATAAATGTCAGAACAGCCCTGACGTAAGTTATGCATAGATCCACACAGACAAATATAATTCCTCTTGTCTTATTCCATCTGCTCTTCGATGGTCTTTTTTTCCTCTTTCTCTCATCTTACCCATCTGTGCCCCCCCCCATCCTTTTTCAGTTCCCGTTCTGTTCCTCCTCAAAGAATTAATTCTTTTTTTTTGGCTCCATTTGTTTCTCTCTCCTCCTACTGAATACTTGACACTGCTGAAGGGAACCTATCAGTCTGCTTTCGTATCTCCTCTGTAGCTTTCTCCTTGTTTGTTTCCCTCCGTCTATCCTCTCCTCCCTCCCTCCCCAATTCCCTGCCTCTCACTCTCAGACTCTTCCCTCACCATCTCTCCATGCACAAATGGCTCACTTTACACATTATGGGAGCATCCATCCTTTTTCTCTGTGACTATTTCCAATTTTTTTTTCTTTTAAACTGTGTTCATCTCTCTCTTGGTTTTCTTTTCCCCGCTGCCTTTTCTTTCCAACTCCTGTGGATCCGATCCTAAAGCTGCAACCAATATGTTTTATTTCCAGCTGGTCATCATGGCAGGGACCGTTCTGTTGGCATATTACTTTGAGTACACGGACACGTTCCCCGTGCACATCCAGGGCTTCTTCTGTTTTGACAAAGCCTACTCCAAGCCGTACCCAGGACCAGAGGACAACAGCAAAGCGGCGCCTGTTCTTGTCTACTCCCTCGTCACCGCCATCCCCACTGTGACGGTGAGTCTGTGTGCAACTTCCACAGGTGCTCATCACACACTCACACACAGACGCACATCTGTGTTCATGCTTGCACACGTGAGACATGCACTCACGGGTAGATTATTCTCATCTGTGGATTGAATGAGAGGAGATGTGTGTAGGTGTGCGTCCTCGTGGTCTCGCGGCTCTGTTTGTGTGGATGCCTTCTCTGTAATAACCATGGCAACGGGCACTATATTTGTCCTCCATAAAGCAGTCGGTGATAGCTACAGCACTCAGAGAGTCTGTCCTTATTTCAAAATGCACGCTGTAAGCACAGAATAAAACATCACTTCTGAATGGCTTGCATGTTCTTGCAGACGAGGCACAGTTTCATTATTTTCCCCACACTTGAGACTTAAAAATGCACAGGAAGTGTCTTTAAAAATTAAACATCTATGCAGAATTGTGAAATGTAGGTCACAATGCAGGGGATTTTACATTAATATTTAACCGTTTTAATTTATGCATTTTTTTTAACGTCACTAAATCACTTTCCGATGAGAATGACTGTTGTTATTACGCTGAAAACACTGAATTCCATCAGAGAAGCGGCCCCGACTCATCAGTACAGCAGGATGTTGCTAATAATGAAACATAGCTTCATGTCATCATCAAAGCTCTGCTTCCATGACTTCTCCCTTGACCCCCGGGGCTTGTTTCTTTGATGTCATACAGTTAAGTAGCATTACAACATGTCTGCCCTTGAGACACACATTTGGGCAGCACCATGTATCACAAGCACACTCACATAACCTCACATACAGGCAGTCCTGGGTTACTTGCTGCTGTGGCAGTTTCTAATTGCTGCAAAAACGCCTGTTTTACTCACGTATGTGCAAAGATTTTCAATAGCTGTAGAAAAACTATATTAACGTGTGTGCATTTTGTCCATTCTTTAAGTTGCACATAGTTTTGAACACACACATGACAGATGCACATGTGTATGTCATACTGGTTTATGTGTGTGTGTGTGTGGGGGGGGTATTTTTGGAGTGCAGCATGCGCTCAAATGGTTGGAGTTGGTGGGAGCTGCGCAAAGTAGGATCCGACTAGTGCGATTTTGCCTGTAGGGTTAACCCAATTTCTTTTTTAAGTCGGAGCATCTGTGTTCTCTCTTGCTCCAAAATGCTGCTTCGTCCCATGAGTCTTTGTTCAGACAGAACAAAAAGGCAGATATTTCGTGAACATTTCTTCCAGTTTTGACTCAAGACTTGAAACCGCAGTCAGAAAATCGGTGAGCTCTTGAACTGATGGCACATCTCCCGTTGTGGCAGCTTGAGCTGATTTTTAAACTTATCAGAAACTCAGGAGGTTTTTTATCTTTTTCCATTTCTTTTATCTTAGTAATAAACCCTCTCTGTTTTGCTGTCATTTGTATGATGATGGAAGGCATAGATATTTAGCAATAAACTAATATACAAGCTGTAGACTACTTTTTCTCAATTGTATATGGGTTTTTATTTTTTTTTCATTTGGTTGGTCAGTTTACGTCAAGCTGATGCAACTTACCCTCCAACTTTTGCCCAACACTGGGCAAATTTAGCCAGAGGAACAGAAAAAACCTTCTGAAGTGCTTTTGTGTAAATGCTTTAATTTCTGCCTTATTTTCCTTTGAGTCAAAGAATTAAAAGGGCCACATTTTTGCCCACTCCTACGATGCAACTCCTCACCTTAGGGGATTTGAATGAATCTAGTTGTATAACTGTTTACGCATGAAGAACCATGCGCAAGGTGCACTGTTAAACAAGCTTTATCATTTGCTTTTAATTCTGTATTCATCTTCCTGTCTTATTTTATTGCAGTTTTTATCTTTATGCAGCTGTTTGAATTTATTTCAAGCTTGGCGATTGAATTATGCTTTGGATACACTTGTTACCGTATATTAAACACGAACCCATACTAGTGTCACATGACGGTACCTGGAGAATGTTATAGAGTTTGAATCGAGCCCTTTTTTACAGTGGTCTGAAACGTGCAAACACTTGCTAACATTTGGCTCTCCAGTGCAGTGAGAAAGTGTTTTAATCGGAGTTCAGTCGGGCGTCTGTCGTGTTCATTCGTCTGAAAGAGGAAATACAAACTCCAAGTCTGACTCAGAATTTATTAAAGGGTTTGAGGTTAAAGTTACACAGCGCTGTGAACCTCTCTCTGCTTATGCAGTGTATCAACACTGCATAAGCACAATGCATAAATATGTACAATAAAAGGTAATATTAAACCCCTCAACACATCAGACAACTCTGCCGTAGACTTGGCTTTTGATCGGGAACACAAGGGTGTACGTTATAATATTCACCGAAGATGCTGTGGCAGAAAAAATAGGCACTGCTTACATTGTCGTTACAGAAACACGTCACATGCGACACGTTAGCATGTAACTGAAACTGATGCAACAACTCGTGGACAAAAAAGGCGATGAGATTTGGCCTGCACAGCACTGATGGTAAACCCACGACTGCATGTAGTATTAAAGACTTTAATCAACTTGTTGTAATGGGTGCTACTGTTTAAAAAAAACATTTCAAACATGCTACTTTTGGTGTGAAAACAGTTGTAAACTGAGTCTAAGGCTACGGCTACACGGAAACGAAACAAGGTTTTTTTTAAAAACGGGTACGAAAATTCTTGCAACCACACGGCAACGCTGCTGTATGAGGTATCAGGTCCAGACGAAAACGATGAAACGATGCAGTACACACGCCACTGTGTCACGCCACGCTGTGAGACAATAGAGAAGTCTCACAGCGTCAACGTTTGACTGACGCAAAAACGTTTTCGCTGTAATAATGGAAACGAAACGACCTCGTTTTCAAACTTTCCCACTCTGGAACCCGTTCTCAAAAACTATCGTTTTGGGGTAGTGGGAACGCCGGCTCCGTGTGGCCGCGACAGCGAAACAATAAGAAAAAGTATCGTTTACAGTGAAAAACGTTTTCGTGTAGCCGCAGCCTAAGTCTGAACTCTAAGACGAAGGACCCTGAGGTGGGAAACTGAGTCTTCAGTTTAAGAACAACAGAGCAGAGTTAGTTTAATCAACTGTAAGTATGTTCACTCAAAGTTAGATATGTGACGATGAAAAAAAACCTGGCAATGGGAAAACAAAGAGTGGTTTTTAATTTAGTGGGGCTAGAAACGGGGAGTCATCAAGTTGGTGAGATGATCCAATTTCTTAAGCATAGTCCACTCAGTCATTTACTGGACTTAAATTTTCCTTTGGGGACAATAAAGCTGGAATAACTTGAGGTCTTAATGAAATTTCGGGGACATGTTGTTGGTTAAACTAATGCAGAGACAGAACAGCAGCTGCTTTTTTTTAACCATGAATTTACAAGGGGAGTGAAGATGTGTGGAGTGACCCACTAAACTCGATTCCATTCCTCCACAGGGTCTTCCTCTTTTGGAGTTGGTAGTACTCAAAGAGCCTTGAAGCGCATTTTTACTGTATGATGGAGCATACATTGGATAACTTGAGAGCTCACACAAGCACACACAGCAAACCGAGCTCAGACTAACAGAAACCATACTGATGAAACAATGTTTGCCGGGCTATTAGATTTTCAAACACTTATATTTCCCTCACTTGCTAGTCCAGTTCAAGGCACAATCTTGTTGCGAGTCATGGCCGAGATTGTTAAAAAACGGTTGGTTAATTGGCCACTTAATTCCTTGTTTGCATACAGGCTCCATAAACGCTGAGCTTTACTGTCGGTGTGTCTGATGAGAATTTTCTGGTATTTGCAGCCGTTAATTCTTTAAGTACATTCTGAAGTTGAAGTTGGATAGACTTAATGATGAGGAGGCTGCATATTTGTAGGGAGTGTGATCCTATGTTAAAGTGTTAAGATGTTAAAGTGTTAAAGTAACAACATCACCCTGACATCGTTAACAGCATCGTTATCTGTAATACTGAAGATAAGATGAGATAAGATGCAGAGGGTAGGTAGGTTATAAGAGTTGTAAGGCAGTTATTAAAGTGATAAAACTGAAGTTACTGATCACAGTATATGGGATGTATACATAGATAAATCTGATATATGTTAATTTGTTTGAAAATATATTCCATGATATAAACATAGATATGACACATGGTATCAAACATGTTACATGATGTAAAAAAGCTAAGATACATAACTCAGATTATACACGTCTATATGACTTTAAGTATATGATGTATATCGTATGGATGGTTTTAAAAGAATAAAACAAAAATCTAACCTGGTTTTTATATAAACTTCTGCACTTCGAAATTGTATGAAAGAGGAAAGGGAAACAGCTACCCCAAGCTCTGCAGGAGGAGAGGAGTCACAGAGAAACTTGTTGAAGAAAACTTGCTGGCAAAGTCGGTTGGGTTCTGAGTCAGTTGCCACGGTAACCAACTATGTTACCGACTGAACTGACTTTGTTACAGTGGTTACCGTGAGTTTAGGTTTCCTCTCCTTCTGGAACACATGACACAGAGGTTTTTCTCAGGGCTTTAAGAATGGCTTTCTGTTTGTGTGTGTGTGTGTGTGTGTGTGTGTGTTTTTACATATCAAGTCCTCCTCATAGGACTGCATAAGATTTCAGTTTCATGCGTCATAGTGCGTATGCATGTGTGCTGCTCGACAGTGCTGGATGCTAAAGAGCACTGAGCAGAGCGGAAGCGAGAGGGTTGGGTGAAGTTGAGGCACTTGTGTGCTACTTGGCAAAAAATGCTGTAGGTTTCAGAGTATCGGTGAAGGTAAGCGTGTGGGTGGATGATAGCGCACATCCTCTCCTCCAATGCTACTGAAAATTGTTCCTGTGTGTGTGCAGATGGCAGCTGATGTTTGTGTGTATGTGTGCTAGATCTAGGATTTGAGGACTAGTCAGAGTAGCTGCAGGCAATCTCTATGATTCTCCACAACTGTATCAAATTCCATTTGCTGTCACACACAAACACAGAGAATGCAGTGCGTCTATGAACAATACATGCACCAGCTGTGTGTATATATATATATATATATATATATATATATATATATATATATATATATATATACCAGCTGTGCAGCGCAGGTGACATTTCAGCACTCCAATTATCATCAAGCTGACCACGAGAGCGGAATAAAGTGCTATTTGAACCATGTGATGATTATTTGTGCATGTTAATTTTAAGGCATGCATTATGTATTGTAGATTATATCTGATTGCACACTACAATCCACCTTTCAGGCAGCACACTTTAGCTGTGACCAATCAGAGGATCAAATGGTAATTGTAGGGTTAGGATGCTTGTGGCACAGTGTGAGCCTTCACAGCTCATGGAGACTAACAAACACACACGTAAATTCAAGCAACAGGATATGGTGCAGCGAGTGAGTAAAGTTTTGAATGTATGGGTTCATTTCTCCTCCTTTCCTTTTTTTTAAAGAGAGTCGGAAGCATAATGCTAAATACTGTTGCCAATGAGAGCTCCATTCTAATTCTTCTAAACATAAGCCTCTCAAACAGTGTGAGAGGCAAAGCGAGGGCGCTCTTTGAGAGGAGAGACTGTCAGAGCTTAGAATGCAGCAAATACAACAAAATATGAGAGAAAGAGGAGAACTGGAAACGGAGGTAGAACACAGAAGAAAACAAACATCGGAGTGAAGAGGCAGCCAAAGGATGGGGTTAGTGAGGAAGATGAAATGAGAAGCTGTGTTTGATGCCCTCCAGTGCAGTGACTGCTCGCTATTCCAAGTTTGTTTGCAGTCATCTGTTAAACCTTCATGCATAAAGCAGCTCCATGTGACTAAAAGATGGGGACTGGGGAAAACCATGAAGGATGGACCACATTACCCAGTCACGCCAGAGTATACAAAGCGAGAGCTCCTGATCTGAGAAAATCTCCATTGTGCTGTAGTCATATTTTTCAAAAACCGTATGAAGAGATGAAGATGAACGGTAGTTAGAGTTGAAGAAAATGGCTGGCTTAAGTAAATCGCATTTAAGGAACTGCCGGATGCTAAGAGAGACAGCACTCTTGCCTTTTTTAGACAAGAAGTATTTTGATTGTCGTGCAACAACTGACAATGGAACTTCAAAACTGGTCCTAAAGAATTACTGTACAACACAGCCACTTCAAATGAAACTAAACGGCTGCAAAAGAAATGAAGTCAAAGAAATAAACAAAACTAAAGGGCTGTCAACACCAAAATAAATTAATAAAACAAAAAACTATAGCTATAAATAAATAGTTGCCAATAAAAATTGTTCAAATTCCACCCCAGAAGTATAACCACCACAAAACTGCCAAACGATATCACTGGGATCACTTTCCAAGTGAGGTGATGAATGATAAAAACATTGTCAGTCAAACAAAACTCGTAGTTTTTGATAGTGATGGAATCTGTGACACTTTGGTGGTGCCCTCTGTGATGACTGCCAGGAAATCATCCAACTGCTGTGTATCGGAGAGTGTGAATCAATTTAGGATTCAAAAGATGGCCTCTATCTTGACGTAGGGGCAGAATCTTCTAACTTCTTTTGTCTTTGTAGAATATTGTGAAAACCTTTTGGATTTCTTTCTCTTCTTTTGTGCAACACATGCCAAAATCCATTTTGGGGCCTCGAAAGAGTTTAAGTGCACAGTGTACATTTGGTGTCGCAGTTTACAGAATGTTATGGCTCGACCGTGTGGAGGCTCACGTCATTTTTGCTCTTATTTGTTCTTGGTGTGGATGGTTCAATTAAAGGAGACATATTATGCCCAACTCAAGGTTTTTTTGGGGTAAAAGTACAGTACTGTGCTCAAGTCGCTCCTAATTTCATTATATGTTGTCACGAAAAGGAGAAACGGGTGTAGCGAATTTATAGAAAAATTTGCAGACACTGTACACTGTATAAGGCAGAAAAATTTTGTATAATTCTAACAAGTTTTAAAGTCAATATTTGGCATGAACATCTTTAGACTTCAGCACAGCCTGAACCCTCTTAGACATGTTTTCTTGTAGTTTCTCTATGTAGTCTACAAGAATAGTTCTTCAGGCTCCTTAAATTACATCCCAAAGCTCTTCTTTGGATGTTTTGGATGTTGAGGCTTTCTTTTGCTGCACTCTCTGTCTACATGATCCCATGCTGCTTCAATTATGTTGGGATCTGAACTCTTTATCATGCCAGAAAACCTGTTGCCACAGATTTGTAGTCCAATTCTTGTGTCATTTGGTATACCTCAGACTTTTCTTCCCTGTTTTCCCTTATTCTAGAATGGTGCCGCACTCGTGGCAACCTGCTGCAGTAGCTCTGGACATATTGTGTCTTTGTTGCGTCTTCTGTGGAAACACAGATTTTTGAATAGCTTTCCTTTGGATGCTGTGGTGCTGGAGAGATTGCATCTAATTCTGGCACTCTTTCTTTTCTTTTTTTTTACACCTGTAATGATGCATAACCATGGCAATGGGAAAGTTGTTTACATGTGGGAGTAGCTGATTGAGCTTTCCAAACCACAATGAATGCCTGGAACAAGACCCTAAATCCAAATTAGTTGAGGAGGAGATGTCTAGGATGCAGAGCAGGAACAAAATGGAGTAAAAGGAGGAGAAAGTTTAAACAACTTCTTCTGTTGATCATCATGGGAAATGTGAGATCACTAATGGATAAAATGGATAAGCCTGGAGCCCTGGTAATGATGTTGCAGGGATATTGTAAAGGCAGTATTTTTTTTTTCCTCTGAGACTTGGCTGCAGGAACAACTCTTAACACCTCTCGACCCAACTTTCTCCTCCACTTTCTGAGGAGAACAGTAAATGGATCAACTGAAGGTCCAGATAAATCTCTCAGGTCCTGTATCAGATCTTTTCTGGATGTTTTCCTTATTTCTTAAAGAAATCACTTGCAGATATTGTTCATCTATAATGTATTTTTTAAGCCCTGACAGCTTCTTTCTTTTTTCCTTCACTTTTTAAGGGCACACTGCCCACCATGCAAACTTGTGTCAAGTTCTCAGCTAATTCCTCTTTTGGAATCACCTTGTTGGTGCAAAAATACCATTATATGTCTGTCAAACTGTTATCTTTGGCATTTTTAATAGAAACTCATTAAGTGTAAGTGCAACATGCTGAAAGTATCTACAAAATACCTAAAGATACAATTCAAAATGGGTTCTTTGGTTCTTTTCTCTGTTATATGTAGACACAAAACTGGTCAATGCATTGAGTTAGGTTCCTTTTATGCTTTGATTTCTACATAGGTCAGTATTCAGTGGCTTAACCAACAAGACAACGCATTCCTCTGAAAATGATATGATATAAGGACTGGACTGAAAATAAGGGAAAAAGCAGCCAATGTCCAAAGAAAAACTTGTTGTTCAACACCACTTTTGCCCCTTGGGAACAAAATATAAAGAAATCAATAGTAGTTGAATCTTTTGCACATCACTGCAAGTACAATTAATCATGAATTGCTCATTTATGTTCAAAAGTCTACAGATATGCTGTCACCCTGCTCTAACCGTGACCAAAAAGTATTCCAGAGACACATAAGTAACCACCAAACTGACCTGCCCGCTGCGGTTATGTGCAGCAGAAACAGCCGATCCACTCGTCTCGATCAGACCTCAGAAACAGGATGGAAATGTCAGCCCAGCCTGTAGCCGGAAACACCCTTCTTTCTGTGTTATAAACAGTTGTGGATGTTGAAATTGGTTTCCCACTCTACTATGAAGACAGTAGCACAAAGATGCAGATTTAAATAGTGGGTGGCTGTACAGTAGGTGAGCGCTCATGTACTGAACTGGCTCTCATCGTGCTCCCTGACAGCACCATTGTTATGGTAATGTTAACAAATTATGTTGTTCAGAAAAATCCAGGCTTTTTCCTGTTCTCATTTAATGCCTTTCTCTACTCTAAATTTACCTTCTTTTGTTATTGTAATCAGAATTGTCATCCATGACAACCAGCACAAAAGACATCTTTCATGCACACACGCGCACGAACATTTCTAATCACACACTGTAAAGTAATGCTACAGTAGCGTCCTCATATATAGTGACAAGCTGGAACTCGGATGCATCTTCCTACACTGACATTTTGAGTTGACTGCAATTATTATCTGTATTCTATCAAACACCCTTGAAAAGTGCATACACGTGCTTAAAGCGATACAATGTAACTTCTCAAAAAGCCCACTCTGGAGCTCCCCCTACAGGCTTGGAGGTAATGTACGGTTACACTGTCGTAAATACAACACCCTTTCACTTTCACTTTTCACGTTTGTTGACGAACCGGCGAGGAGTCAGAAGGTGCAAGCTATGTCGACCGAGAAGGTAAGAATAATCAAATGTACCTGGGAGCGTGAGAGGGGTCTATTTGTTTTTGCGGTGGGTGTGCCAGAAAGCAAGTCAAAGTACTTCCGCTCAGCTCCCGGGCCGCTACCGGGCCGCTCCAGCAAAGTTACAAAGCGCAGTTTTTCCAACTCAGACCCCCGAAGGGCATAGGAGACAGGCCAATCGTAATATTAAAACTCATTCTAGCCGCACAATTTTTTTCAAGCTGTTATTTTAAGGTAGAAATGTTACATAGTATTGCTTTAAATAGAAACTCAGACCCCTACACAGACATCTGCGTATGCCTATATGCAAATGAATCAGAAGTTTGCATGTAGCTGAGCCTCAGAACAATCCATCGTAAATATTGGAGGCACACACAGCAGAGAGCATTGAGAGGAGCAGGGGGAAAAGATCTAAGAGTCGCATTAAAACTCCTCCATCATTTTCTTTCCCAAACAAAGGATTGCAAGAGGATCAGAGTCTTTGGGAATTGCTCTTGAGGAAGAATGTTGAGGAGAGGAAGAAGCCAAAAGTGATTTAGATGTGAACTGAATGGTGATGTGTAAACTCCCTTATTGTAGATGACATTCTCTCTCCCCCAATTTTCAGCAAGTTCCTGGCACTCATAGACAGGTTCTAAATGGCACCCCGTCCATCTAAGAGGACTTAGCTTCTCAAATGAAAGGGGCATAAACAAGCACGAACAAGGCAAACGCAATCAGTGTTCGCTTTGTGTCTCTCATAGTTTTTACATCACTTTTTTTATTTATTTGTTGCCACTGTTTGTCTCTTCATAGTCAGTTTGTGTCCCAGGTTTGATTTATTTACTTTCGTTATATTTCGTAAATGACTGTTTTATATTTTCTGTCAGTTTTTTTTTTGTCTCACTGTCTCAATTTCGCGTGTCTTTGTAGTCATTTTGCTTCTCTTCGTGATTTGTTTCTCTCATATTTTGGTCGTTCTGCTTTTTACACATTTGCTTTGTATGTTCTTTGCCTTTTGTTACTTTGTGGTCATATAAAATGTGACTAAACAACCAGTTCTGAGCCCAACTCCATCGATGACAACGATGGGAAAAAATGCTAAAAAAGTGGGCAAGGGACTGAGAAGGGTGGGAGGAGGGGGGTGGGTTGGGCTGACGATGGCGTGTGGGCTTGGATATGTGAGGCTCTATTTGCTCACTGACATGATCCCCACGCAGCAGAAAGATGGAACGGGAAAACAGTCAAGATATCTATGCCACAAATGTCTATTTTGAGGTGGAATACTTTTCCCCTCCAGAATGGCTTCTGGTTTAAAGCCTCAGTGTCCTGACAAACAAAATTCACATTCACAGTAACAAAAGCACCATGCACATGGTTCTGTTGCATCTCAGCGGGAAAACTTTCTATCACTGTCACAAGGATCTCTGATCTGCGTGCACACTGACAGCAGAGGGACAAGAATTGTGAGTTTTGAATCCTCGAGCATGATGTGATTCTGTCGGTTAACATAGATTTGATGCGTTTGGACAAGTTTTTTTATTTTTAACCCGGTACTGCTTCAGTAAATAGTATAGTGGTGGAGGACCATGGTAGTCCTCAGCCCTGTTGTTTTTTTGCTTTTTTTGAAGTTCATGACATTTGGAAATTCAAAAAATATCTTCTCTGTGTCAGCGCTGAGCCTTTAGGGTGATTAGACGACTAAACAATACACGGTATCTTGAGTGATTTCCAACCAATGAATAGTGAATTAAAAATTTTACAGCCTCAAAAATATGTTGAAGTTGGAATCTCTAACATTTCTTCATATGCATCTCTTTTGCATCTCAGTTTGCTTGTTTTTTATACGCAGACTACAGTATGTTGTATTTGTTGGACTATAGGAGGCCCCCTTTACTCCTTGGGCCCTGTGCATGTTCTCAGGATGCCAGTTTAGTAGTCTTCCTGTAAAACATTATAGTAATGACAAAAAGAACAAAACATTTATTTCAAACAGGTGATGTCAAGATGTAAATGTAATCATGATTTGTTACAAATGTAGACTCTGCTAAATTTTGTGTTTTAAAGGGGTGAAGTTGGTGGAAAAAATTCAGTTTAACGAAAAATGTGAGAGAAAATCTGTATTTTTTCAATACAAAGTTCCTTAAAGAAAGATTGGAAGGAATTTGTATAATTCTCCCTATATGATGATAGATTCATGATAGATTATTCAAGGAATTTAGAAATGACTCATTAAAGTCTTTGTTGCACTTTCAAAAACTTTAAAAATGGACAGTTACATTGAGCTGAAACTCAGGTCAGAGTCAGGTTGGATTACAATGAAACTTACTGAGTCCAGGCAAGTACACTATAGATATAAGCAATAATGAGGTCAGTAGCTGTGGGAAATGGGTTGCACACTTTGGGAGCTCAGCAGAAGCATGAGGGCCAGGTGCACTGTTGGCAGGTAGAGACTGAAAAGACAGAAGGAAGAGGTGGGAGCGTTGCTCAAGGGTTAGGAGGTGCCAGGGTCTGGCTTTGCAGGGATGACAAGAAAATAAGTTAATGACATTAACTTTTGCCTGTTTTGAAGTCAATATGAAAAAAAATTCATTTCCAACAAAGCCAACTATATTTAAACTAATTTTGTTGACCCGCTCTCACGAAAATCCTCCACAAAAATGTATGGGCTACAGGTATAATTTGTCCAGTTAGAAGCCATCACATTATCAGGCCCCCACTCTCTGTTTGTATATTTCTGTCTCTGTTTCTTCTTTAATGTCATGTTTCAAAATAAAGACTGAGATAATCAGATATCCAGAAGGAGGCAGACGGGCGGATCAGTACTTCAGCAAACGTGATGCTTATGAGACGAAGCTGTAAAAAGAGGGACAGGGATAATAAGGGATAATCACAGCTTTACCCTGTCGCTGCCAGTCACGCTGCGTAGAGGACAGAGATGAAGACAGCAGGGCTCGCAGCCCCATGTTGATACCACTGACCAGCTATCTTTTCCCACTGTGATAGTCTGTAAAGATATGCTCTAACCCATAGATGAGAACCCTAATCCTGCTATACACTCACACTGTGGAAGATTAGCTGACTGATCTCCTCCCACACTGATCCAGGATCCCTCAGATGGAAAGAAACACAGCTTATAATGAGAAATAATACATAAGGAGGCGGTGATGGTGACAAATGGAGTATAAGTAGGATAAGGACAGAGAGGGTACTGCTTGAGTATGGGGAGGAAAATGCGAAGAGACAAGAAAAGAAATGAGGAAAGAAGAATATTGGGGTCACACCTCAAACTGTAGATAAAACCATACTGAGTGTAACAGGATTTGAACTGTGAAAAATTATTCCAGATAGCAGGGAAGAGAGGCAAGAGAGGACGGTTTATATTTGTATGAGAGAAGGAGAATGTAAAAAAGGAAGGAGATGTTATTCTAGCCCAGTTTCTGCTCTACAAAGAGCAGGGAAAGCTGCCCTACAAAACGGAGCAAAAGCAGGGTGAGAGTGTGGAGGAGATGGATGGAAAGAGTGTGGGTGATGTTGAAGCTGAAGCAGTTACATTGTCATGGTTACCACCACGAGAGTATATGGAGGCTGCCTGTGTATGTTTGTGTGTGTGTTCAAAGTAGAACACTGGGCTTCCAGAGTCAACAGATGTCATGTGATATTTGCAGAAGCTTTATGCAGATTCAGTGAAATCCGCCGGAAGCTTTCCTCCATTTCTTTTCACAATAGCTACTTAGGGCTGCCTTCAGCATTACATCATTTCTAGTAGGTGGTTAAGTGAAAATAATTTCCACTAAAACACATATTATATCTGTGCAGACCAAAAACCTATTAGGAATTTAACACTTTACCAGATTCGATTTACCATAAATGCATAGCTAAATGAACTCTTCTCTCACAATATCCCCAGAAGCAAACGATGAAAAATCTGCAACAGAAAATAAGGAAAAGAACAGCTACGCTAACCTGCATTTCCACACCCATAAGATTAACTTGCTTTTTATAATCTGTGATGTCAAACCGGCTTTTAATGCCACACCGTTTGATCATGATTGCTCGTATTACTCATAGTTCATTGATGTGTATTTTTGTGCTTTACAAAGACAGAGTGAAAGAGGGGATCTCTTTGTTTTATATGAATGCCTGTTTGTCACTGTACATTTCTGCATGTGTGTGATCTATCTTTGTGTCAGAGCTGCAAATTGAAAGCAACAGCTCACTGAACATCCAGGTACGTTGATTGTTAAAAGAAAATCTGTTTTCAGTTCCTCTCTGAATGTTTGAAGCTCATCATTAGTTCCCTGTTGACTGCTCTGTTCTCACTATAGTACACAGGCATACTGACAGTAACTCTTACTTTTTATTTTCACTTTTTCTTCTGTTTTCTTTTCTTTTTGATCCCAGCCCTCCACACAACCTCCTTACTAACTGTTTGGAGTAAAGCTCAAAGGCAAAAGCACATCCTACAATGAACTGTCATTGTGTCACGAAAGGTAGAAAATCAAAGAGAGCCAATTAAGACCCACGGAACCTCCTGTGCAACCTGTTTCCCCCGAATGTCCTTTCAACTTATCTATATACTTGTCAGAGATGAGCGGTTGCGCTTAAAAGATTCCAGGGCTGCTCCTATACTGACAAAAACTCTTACTATCAGCTTCTACTGTTCAGCACACACACACTCACGTTTGTAATTTGAATGATAATGACAATAATTGTAACAACAGAGCAAATAGTCAATTTAGATGTGGTTAGATGTGAGGAAAGAAGCAATTGAGGGATAAAAATAATCTCCCACACTGCCACACAAGCTGCTTGTTGTGATATCAAGCTGACAGCGAAACGTTGTGCTGATAACAGGATGCACCAGTGCAATTTACTCATTAACAGTGGATGTTAAAGTATTTTACATTTACATACATTTACGCACCAAATGCCTATTATTGTGTAGATCTGACCAGTCAAGGACCTCTCAGGGTATCCCGGAGTATCTGGGGTGAAGACGTTGTACCCTGTGGTGTTGTGTGATGGGGTCTTTGTGGACTGAGCTCACCTCCCACAGATGTCATCAGATCCCATCAGACTGGTACATGGGAGTTTTGAGGCCAGGTGGAATCCGTTCTTTGATCCCTTCTGGGGGATTCTGCCACCGTGAGGGACTTTTGTTGCCATATGAGAAGGGGGTGACTGGTCTGTAGAAAGTTCAGGTGTGGGACGAGAGTGGAAGTAAATCTGTGAATGCCAGGATGCAGGTTTTCCCAGCAGAACATTGTGTTGTAAGAATTCGAGCCATGTCACTCACTTTACCTGTCAGCAGTATTCATTTTATGGTTGATCAGTGTAGGATTTGTTGATGAGAAACAATCTTTCTGAACATTTTGAACCAAAACAAACAACAAAACAAGACCGTGTCGCCTTTTACAGTGTAAGTGTGAACCATTCACTCTCAAATTAGTCCACTGTCCTCGTCTCCATTATAGCCTTTCTGAATGCTGTTCTGTCCCATGCTCATATACAAACCTGAGACTTGTTTTCCAATCTCAGTGTCCTGCTGTCAAATCTGTACGTGTGCCTTAGCTTTTTTTCGCACTTACAGCCAAACTCACCCACATGCTGCTTATTTATTTCTGTTTAGCCTTCTTTTCATTTTAAGAAGATTATACCGTACGACCTTTAAGGCAGGCCTCTCTTTGCGTTGTGTTGGCGTATCGTTTGGCGGCTGTGAATTTGAGTATCCTCTCTTTTCTTTGTTCTTTAGTTTTACTTGCTTGTCTTTGTTTCTTTTTAGTCATGTATTTATTGTTTGAAACAATGACTTAAAAAAAAAAAAGATAATGCAATCTGTTGCTGTTAAAGAGTTCATGTTGGAATGAAAGCAGGTGCACAGAGGGCTCCAATGCTCACTGGTGAGCGTCAGGTTTCATTTTAAAGCATATTTTTTTCTCTGCATAATCAATAATTTGATCTCATTCCAGGTCAGAATTCAAAGTAAATTTTTATTACCACACTTACACATCACTTCTGAACAGTTGCATGTTACCATAAACTCTCAGACCTAGAGTTGAGTTAACATGTTTGGTCTAAAGGCTGTAAGTAATAAGAAACATGTACGTTTAGTGATAAACTTCTTATTTCCTTTTTAAGTAGACTATTTAGCTGCTAGATAAAAAGGATCATTGGCATTTGTTTGAAGAAATTACTGTAAATCCACAATTCCCTCTTGCTTAGCTGTGGTTTAGTCTCCACTAATTACTGAGGAAAAAGTTTGGCTCTTTAGCTGCTAAATGCTCAGTTTTATTTAACAGTATTGTTTTTGATTTCATATTCAAAAACCTTCAAAGCGGTTACATCAAAAGACTTTCACCGAGAAGGATTCTGTCCCATGTGGTACACTAAATTTTTAGACTTAAGCTGCTTTCACACATAGACTGCTGTAAAAATGCAAATGTTCGCATCATTTGCTCTGGACTTCTGGTGCAGATTTTCCACAATTGTTCCCAATAAAATCTCAGGAAGAACCAGTCAACCAGCAGTTAAAGTTCTGGAGAAATCCTGTTAGTGTGGGTGGTGGTAAGAGCTGCTACTTCCTTCTCTTATCTGCTGACTTGTATCCAGCAAAAGTCGTCAACGAGTCTCATGTACCACTTATGGCATCAATGTTACTTTTGGAGTTAATGTGAGTGGCCATTGTACAATTTTCTGTTGCTTGTGAGGTACCACAGTCTGAGCAGAGCTCTCCAGACTTCCTTCCACCCAGCCACCTCCCCATCTCTACTGGGGTGTTCCCAGAGAGGTAATCTCTCTCCTGCCTGTCCTGATTCACCCCTAAGCCTCCTCCCTTTATGACATGACCGAAACACCTCAGCCGACTCCTTATGATGCGGACTCTGTTCTGAGCACTCACTGGATGACAGAGTTCCTTATCTTATCTCTAAGGGTGTCGCCAGCCATTAATTCAGAAGCAGCTCATTTCTGTCACGAGCATTCGTAATCTCGTTCCTTCTGTCACCACCTACAGCTCATGACCATAGGGGGGACTAAAATGTAGATCATCTGGTGAATTGACAGTTTCCCCTTTCAGGGCAGCTCTCTTCACCATGACACACCGGTACAGCGTCCGCATCCCTGCAGACACTGCCCCTGTCTGCCTGTTCTCCCCCTTGTGAACAAGACCCAGAGATGCCTTACCTCCCTGGCTTGAGGCAACAACTCACTTGCACAAACATTGAGGCAATTAGTTTAGAGCAAATGGTTGGTACCAGTTGCAGAAAATATATGCTGGCATATTACAGATTTGCGATGAAAGCTTTCACTCAATATCTGCTTGCCTTGTAAACACGGAGAGTAAGATCATTTTGTGTATTCATTGGATGAATAACCAACTACTGTACAGAAACTTCAGGGAGAATTAACTGTAACTTCATTTCATTTCTTTTCCAAACCTTTTATTGGGATTAAAGTGGCTGCTCTGGGAATCATCAGGAAATGTATGACAATTCTGCTGGATAACCACTGAATGTTGACGTGAACTGTTAGCTCGAGGGTAGCTTGGCTGAGGAATGTAGCGATAAAGGAGTGGACATGACAGCCTGTTCAGTAATGATGGTGAGAAACAGGGAGAGATCAAGGCAGGAAAAAAAAACAAAAAAAACCGTTTAGTTACCGGGAGCCACTCCATTATATGATTCAACACACTTTCTGAAGCAATGAACTGCGCTGAAGTGGCTGTCACACCATAAAATTAATAATGTAAACCTCAAATCCATGTTTTAACAAGCCTTTGACACCAGCAGCTTCTATTTTATTCACAGACGCGTGCAGACATGCACATCACAAATGCCCGTCCCACTGTCTTCCTTCATGCCGTTTAGGCCCTCTGAATTAGAGTCTTTTGTAAATGTTGCATTCAAGGAATCGTGAAGAATTACTGGCTCCATGGTGTTTAATCATAGTATGATGTGACAGATTGCTCTTTCCTCAGAGATTCTTTTCATCGGGTCTGTGGCCGCAGCAGTCATGCTGGTTACACGCCCATTCCTCTTAGAAGTTATGCTTTAGAGCAGGGGTCTTCTACTATTTATATGGCATACAATTGTGTTTTATATTTAACGGGGCGTAGTGCCGTGTATAAACATAGCTACTCTGTTATTGTACATTCAATACTAAGCTATTCAAATAATACACTGGTTAATATATAAATTTTTTTATATTAAACGTGTGCAAGGTACAGGGTGGCCGTGCCACTGCCATTTATAAACAAACATCTTGCATACAACACTGAGCTATTCAAATAATCCACAGATTTTAACTTTAAACATGCATGTAGATGGGACAATGAATCCTCAAACCATCTGTGGATGGCACACATTTGTACACAATTTGTGAGAAGAAACTGTTTGAAAAAAAAAAATAATAATAAAAATCTTCTAATCAAACAAAGATTTCGCGACCCCCCTGCAGTACCTCCGTGGACTCCCTGTTGAAGACCTCTGCTTTAGAGGTCTTGCATTGTATGAATTTTTCTTGATTTTTATTTTTATTTTTTATTTAAAACACTAATGTAGGAAGAATTCCATGAGTTGCTCTCATAAAAAAAAATCTATTTCATTGTTTTGTGCGTGTGTGTGAGTGTGTTCTCACTTAATAGACAAGTTCTGGGGCTGTCTTGGCAAGTTTAACATGAGGCACTGTTAGTTTAATCATTTTGTGACACATCTTTTTTTTTTTTTCTTTAATCTGTAATTTCAGTGTCACAGTAAATGTCATCAACACTGTCCAAGTCTTTGTGTCTTTTTGGCTGCCAGCTACTGTCCTCATCATCAGTGCTGCTGTCTGCTGCATTTCGTTTTCCTCCCTATTCTCTCCGTCCTCATTTCACACAAGTAACTCCTGAGACATTCAAGAGGGTTATAACATGCACGTGACCGGCGTCTCTTCATCAGGCTTTCCTTCATATTGTTGTATGTCTGTTTACTTTCCTCCTCCAGCTTGACCCCTGATGTTGCCTCATGCACTCTCACTGGCTGAAGTTCCTCTCTGATGGCTCACCACCGTCTGCTCCGCAATATCAAGCTAGATGTTCAGTGGGCGGTCGGGACGTGTCTTTTGAGCTTTCACACATAGCGATCAATGGCCGCCATTTAAACCGCCGATTTAACCGTAGAATTTTGTCTACCACCTCCAACATTTGTCTGGGACATTAAAATCGGGCTTGAACTCTTGTGGTGTGAACAAGGTTTAAGAGTGTACTTTGTTTTTTGTCACACTTCTTCTACATTTTAGTTTAGTTTTTATTATCTAGATAATGATAGTGTCATACGTCATATGTTGTTGTTCATCTGTGAAAGAACATTTCAAAAGTTTACTGCAAATTCCATCAGATGTTGAGCTACCACTGAAAGAAAATTTCCACGTAAGTGGCGGCTTCTTCATCATTGCATCTGGACGGCAGCCAATGTTATATCATCTTCTGGGGGGGTGTTATTGCTGTCAGGCTATCGGCAGTTGTTCTAAACATTAGGACTGCTGGGAAAAATGAATGAGAAGTGAAATCAGCGAAGAGAACACATTATCTATGAGGATTTGTTTCATGAAGGTCTGAGGACTGTAACCTTGTGAATCATGTTATCATGAGTCATGATTAAGGTTTCTCAATTGCAAGAATTCAATAGTGTGATCCTGAAATAAATACAGTTCTGCAGATACATCAGATCTGTGAGTGGCATTATTAGAAATCCCCAAACCACTCTGCCTGATACAAAAAAAACCCTCAGCGTCGTATATCACTGAGGTCACATCAGAAACACCAAAGACATAAGTTTAGCTGACACCCGTGCACCAAGACTCCAAATGAACCCTCCACTGATGGCTCTTAGTTCATGGTATCAGTGCCTGTGTTGCCTTCATCTGACACACTGAGGACGAGGAGCTGTGCGGCATTAGCATCATCCCACTCATTACTCTGAGCCATGCATATTTGATGAACATGTAACCTACATTTATCCATGCTTCTGTCAGCCTGGGACCCCCGATGAGACAAATTCCACAAGCCAACAGTCATGCTGTCCAGGTACACGTAGTATGGTCCTCAGTCAATTTATTCCCCTGTCAAAAGAAATCAGGGTCGAATTCCTCAGACTGAGCATAGGCTTTGATTGTATAAATATTGAGGTATTATGAGTGTGATAACAGTGAGCTAAAACTTTAAACATTTCAAATATTTAATCAAAATAGTAGAAGATGTGTTTGATGTTAACTTGGGGAACCAAATGCTTATTGTTGAGGTCATTAACTTGCTTCACATGACTGAGCATAACTGAGGTTTTATGGAGCTGCAGTACAATTCTTACAAAAAAGAAGGTAAAGTGGAAAGATCAGAGGTCTCTGAGACATCCAGGTAAAAAAAAAGTCCCACTGGTTTCATAAAGCAGCATAAAATCAAGCGAGTGGTGGGGGAAATTGCAATCACTGCCCGGCTGAGGGAGGAACACATGAATAATTTTGCTGTGCGCCATATTTAACTGGCAGAATATTCATTGAAGCTGATCAGCCCTTATCCATGCAGTTTCAGCTCTCTGTTTGACAAAAATGTTTGTGTCTCTCTTTCGTCTCTTTGTGTATCGCCAGATACTGATCGGGGAAGTGACCAGTTTCTTTGTGAAGACAGAAGGAGCTCAGGAGAAGACCATAGTGACCGCTGACTGCTGTTATTTCAACCCTCTCCTCCGTAGGATCGTACGTTTTCTGGGTCAGTCATAGTGCTGAAGATCAGAAGTTCTTCAGCTTTGACTTATGAGAGCCTCTGTACTCTGGGTCCAAGGCTCATTAAGACTTACAGCACCACTCCTCTGTCACAGAGTATGTGGGCTACACAAAAGGAGCCCTTATCCTCAGAGTGGGTCTCCTGTGGACCAATTTTCATTGCTCTTCTTTTAATGTTGACACAGTGTAATCTTTTTTAGCATCTCAGTGTAGTAGAGTGAATTCACAATGCCTAAAAGCAGAGCTGTGCCCGTCTGGCCTTTAAATACCACACAGATAACACTCATGAATAACAAATGAATTCCACTATAAATAAATAAGTGTATCTTGAGTTTACTCTTTACTCATGCCCTCTTTTTTTTTTTTCACTCAGGTGTCTACTCCTTTGGTCTCTTCACTACCACTATTTTTGCCAATGCCGGACAAGTGGTGACAGGAAACCAGACGCCTCACTTCCTGTCCACATGCAAGCCAAATTACACAGCTTTGGGCTGCCATTCTCCTCTGCAGTACATCACAGAGCACCGAGCCTGCACGGGACACCCGTACCTGGTGGTGTCCGCCCGCAAATCCTTCCCCTCCAAAGATGCGGCACTCAGTTTTTATTCAGCTGTCTACACAGTGGTAGGAAGATCTTTTGACGTGGGAATGGGCGAAGGGAGACCCGTGTGCACATTGTGTATGTTGACGCTCGACCGTTTCATTGGTCAAGCCAAACTGGAACGTGTGAAACTACTTTTTCGTAAGAATATTTGATATAAACATAAAATAATTAGTTGGGAAAGTCGGGATTATTTACAAGCGTTTTATGGACCAGTTTTATTTACAAAGAATAAAACTTGAGTTGCCAATTTTGTGAGAAACGTGGTTGGTGGGAATACTATACATAACCCAACCTATAAAAGATGAATCGGGCAGTTACATTTTATCAAGCCATATTGGATCATCAAAGGACAAGAGGACAGAAAATAAAAACAAAAATCAAAGTAGATTCTCACATCAAGGAGGGAACTTCTCTATCTTTCAACTTGTTTTTACACCTGGCTGATTTCTGAGTGTCTGAATAGTAGATTTATTTTCAATTTATTTTGTTTAAGGGGGACCTACAATATTATTACTTGTTTCTGTCATATATATATTACACATTACAAGGTTGAATGTTTATATTAATGAGTCCAAAGTCCCAAATGATGAGATCCACATGTTTAAAGTAATAGATTGTCTTTATTGTCAGTGGAAAAGTTGAATATACTCAAGCAATAAATGCAGTAATCATCAGTGCTTGGACATGCTATCCAATATATATATATATAATATATATGATGATATTATACCAACTATGTCCTCTTTAGTATTTTCTGACAGCAGATTAGCTGCTTACTGTAAACTCAATTCAAAACGCAGATAATGAGTGTGATATTTACCTGACATGTCCGGCAGATGTTTGTTACGTCATCCCTCCCATTCTGAATCACGTTTAAGATCAAAAATAAGAAATCTTCTTAATCAGTGTTGTACAGTTTGCTTTTAGAGCCTCCTCACTGTTTTACAAGCATTGTGTGCTGCCCCCCAGCTTCAACAATGCCAGCCAATCATAAAAGAATGACCAGCTTTTTGAGATGTTTCAGTAAAAAGAGACAAGAGCCAGAGCCGTGGGGCTGCACAAGGAGCCAGTACGGTGGGCTATACACTCTCTGAGGTCTAAGTTTAAATAGTGATTAGTTCATTTTTTCAATTCCTTTAAAATGCTAAATCTATTCGAGGAGTTTTTAAAGAAATGGAAATAATTTGTTTAATCACATAGTGTAATAGATGCTCAGTAGTAGTAATCAGTTTTTCCCACAATACATAGATTAACCATAATCTGGGGGCTGTCAGTACAGTAAAGCAGTCTTTTAAGAATTGTGCTCACTCTAAAATACATATTCAAACACACAAACACTCGATTGCATTTCAGATAATTCCCCTCAGAATTATTTCACATTTGATGATGCATATACACACACCTGCAGTAATAATAATTATCACCTGATCTTAACACAAACCCTCTGCGGAGTTTTAGGCCTTCACCTGTTTTTGGCTTTACCTCCAGTTGGCAAAACTTTTCATTCCCAGAGGGACGACATATGTTCAGGCGCGTGCAAAGTAATTGGGTTTCACATTAATGTAAAAGGAAAAAAAACTGACAACACAAACATTTCATTGTGATTGAAGTGCAGCTGAAGCCTGTGTTCTAGTAAAGTACGGCGCTTCACCACCTTTTTGCTTAAGCGTTCGGCTGCTGTGAAATCGCTGCAGAGTGCGGCCTCTTGTGGCTGGATAAAGATGTTCAAACTATGATGCCTGTCAGGCCGTAGCACACTTTGTACTGTCCAAGGTGGCTGAATGGACCCATTCGGGTCCGCCTCATTGTTTTTGGGTTTTTTTTGTTTGTTAATTATTTTTCTTGAATACATTTATTTCACATATGTTTGTGTCTTTCAGATGTATGTGACCTTGGTGTTCCGGACCAAAGGAACCCGTCTGATGAAGCCCACCATATGCCTGGTGCTGCTGTCTCTGGCTGTGCTGGTGGGAATAGTGAGGGTGACTGAACACAGGAACCACTGGAACGACATCGTGGCTGGCTTTATCACGGGAGGGGCCATCGCTGCGTTCCTGGTAATAGGAAGCAAAGAGAGGGTGACGAGGGGAAGGAGAGTGCATAGGATAATGCATGAAATGCATGACACATGAAACTACAGAGCCCTTCAGTTAACCCCCCCCCCCCCCGTCTCTGAAATTCACCTCACTTTAATCTGTTTGGCAGGCCAGAGGAAGACGTTATCAGAACATTGATTTTCAAGGCAAATTATTCTTAATTTACAGGAGAAAGTCTAAGACAACCTGGTATTGCCAACTAAGATGATAGGAATATTTTTTTTTTTAACTTTATTCAGCTTTTTTTAAACACTGCTATGTGTTTAAGACGATGCAAGACTGATGATATGAGAACGAGGGCCTCCCAACACCTGCAGTTTTAACTGGAATTTCATCATCTGCCTTTTTTACCTGCATTGTCTCTGAAACTTTGGCATCATCCACAGCTGCACTCAGACACGGATTTGAATTCACATGCCTTCATTTTCTGGAATAGCAGCTTTTTAAAGAACATTTTGGAGCAGGGAGTTGTGATAGCTGGCTCAGAAGTCAATTAGTTCTTGAAATCTGTATACTGGTCTGATCACTCACAATACACACACAAAAGGTTTTACAGGTTATTTGAATAAGCCACACTTTTTTAAAAGTCGGCGCCCCTGAATGAACTGCATTTTTTGCATTTGTAGGACATGGGCCTCAAGCAGCATACCACATCTAAAAAAAAAATGTATAAAAGCTTCCTTTGACATTAAAAGGATCTTATCTGTCACCAAATCTGGTTATGAAGTCAGTGATATTGTGCCAGTATGTAAGAATGTTGTAACTCAGAACTTTTATGCATATGTGCATGAACTTTATGAACTGTGTGTGGAATAAATCACCAGACCGAAGGGGTGATATTTTGAAATTTTTTCTTTTTACCCCTCATCATTTAACCACAGTCATAGTTGGACCATTTCTTTTTAAATTTGAATGAAATTTTCTAGTCTAAGAATATTTTCATTTGATAGATACTGTGTGAGGGAAGAATGCAAAAAAGAGAGCTCGGTTGATGTCATTTGGGTAAAGGAGTCTTTATTAAGACTAGAAGGAAGGATGTAATGGAGGACACACTTTGGTCTCAAAGCCCTTCACGCAAATCTCTCCTTTCTTTTTTCTTCGCCCCTTCTTGTCTGCTCTCCATCAGGTGTCATGTGTGATCAACAACTTCAACCCAACCCAGATAGCAGTCCCTCATCCTCCTCCTCCTCATCCTCAGCGTTCAGAGCCCTCCGTTGGGCTGCCTCTCCTCAGCCTGCCCCGTGTAGAGAGTCCACTTGAAAAGTTAAGTGGCCTCCAGGTAAGGGTTTGGGGTTAGGAATGTATTTGCATTTGGGTTTAGGTGAGACAAATGCTTACATTTTGTGATTTAAGTGTTGTCTTTTGCTTTTTACTTGTTCTCACTGATAACGTTGGTTGTCTGTCTGCATCTACTTTTAATGGAAATGTCTGATTTCTCAGTCCTGTCTGGATCATCAGCACGTTGAATCTTTTATACCTGAACTTCCAAACTGTTTTGAGAGGTTTTATACCGCTATGTTCCTCTCCCCATCTCCCCTCTCTTTATTTCCTCCTACTTTTAGGCTCCAGGGCTACCGTATTCTGAGATCACATGACCATCAGCCAACCTTGTCCCCCGTCCCTCCAGATGTGCTCCTCCCACCAAGACATTGCCTCACCAGCGCAGTCTAGACCTGCCCACTGAATGCCCCCCGCCCTGCCTTGCCCACCCTGAAGGACGACAACCTCTGCGACGAGTCAAATCCACCCAGGTGTGAAGGTTCACCCGTCGCAGAGGAAAACAGCTTGGCTGAGTTTTGTCATCTGCTAAGGACCAGCAGGAAACAGAGACCTCCATCCCTTCCCTTCGCTGTCCTGTTTGTTCTTCAAGATGGCCTCCCTTTCCCTTTGGGTGTAGAAGACCCCACGTAAAGCCTCGTTAAAAGCCAGAGCTGTTAAAGCAATACTGTGTCCTGTTACCTTGTGCGCTTTTCCACAGGGACTCAACAGTGACTAAAGACTGTTGGCTGGTGATGACTTGATATTTCCAATCAAAAAAGAAAAAAAACAAACACTCAGCTGAGCTGAGGGTCACAAGTGGATTTTCCTAAAGACCATTTCGTAATACTCAGGACAATAAATGGAAACGAGCACAGGACACAATTAACAAATAAAGACCTTTGTGTCATTAGAATGCAGGGAAAGTTGAGTATTGTGGTACAGATTTGCCGTCTCAGAGGGGAGCACTTCTGTAAATTATAGCACAGGTGAACTGATTCAGTGTTCAGTAAACTGTGTTGTATCCTTCTGTTTTGCTTTTGATTGTGTGACGTGATAGAGGAGAGATTTTATACCCACTAGAGCTGTGCTTGTGATACCACATTTATTTTGGGTCATCGGTTTCTTATCCCAAAAATGTACTACTTACTGTTCAGTGTTCTTATTGGTTAGTTGTCTCATATTTATTTATTTTTTTCTTATAAGATATATGTATTAATATATATATATATATCAAGATGCAGGACACAAATATGATGTTTCTTTCACTCATTTCAGGTGGTGTTTCCAAAACAAATGTGTCAAAAGAGCTGATCTGTCTGATCAGTTGTTCCCGGTGTCTCCCTGATTCTGTCCATCATTACCTCCTCGTGCCGACTGTATAAAAGCAATGTCAAAGAGCGGTGGGTAACACAGATGGATGAATTCAGAGTTTTGTACAGCTTTGTACAGTGCTTAGGTTTCTTTATAGAGTATATACAACACTATCATTCTGTTTAAAGTGTGTGAACAGTGTGAAGCCACCTGAGGCTGTGGTGTAGGAACATGAGTAGTAGCGGGATCTAAAGTAAAGCAGGAATGTAGCGCTGTGCAGATGTGTGGGAAGCCATGTTCTTGCATACATCCTGCGTGCACACAACCTGCTCGTTTTCTGCTCGGTTCCAAAGGACACTGCAGGTCATACTAGTTCTTGGAGTGGGTTATATAAAGAAGACGCTATAATGTTTTTTATTCAGCGTGTGTGTTTGTGTGCGTGAGTGTGTGTGTGTGTGTGTGTGTGTGTACGTGTGCTTATTGGGATTTGTGTGTATATTTATAATGAGCACATTGTATGGCAGCACAACTGTTAATTTGGCGATCTGTTTTCTTGAGATAAACTGTCAAAAATTAGATGCTATACTTTCACACTTGTGCGTGTGTGTGAGTGCAGGCCTCTAAAGGACCCCTGCCAAGGTGTCCTAACAATGCCTGTTATAGCACAAGGTGCTGGTTTTAGTTCTGAGATGACAAACATTTTTTTCAGTCTGATTTTTTTTTTCTGTAAACAACTGAAGAGATTGAGCACATCTTATCTGTTAATTTCATGTTCTAAGTCTGTGTTTTGTATTTTATTTACCTAAATAAATTACAGTTATCACACTCTCGTGAATCCGTTAATAGGATGTATCATTGATGTTACATTGGAAGCCCCAAAGTCTCTGAGAAAGTGTATGGTGACTACTTGCTTTGAATTAGCCTTCAGTATCTGTCAGACATTTTGATTGAAGGTGTAATTCCCATTTCTTCCAAACAGGTCCCCTGCAGCATGCTTGCACCACTGAAACGGAGGAGACTGAATGGAATTGAGGCTCACCCGTCATTTTTTATTTCTGTGTCTGATGCTATCAGTCCCATTTCAGACTTTCATCCACTCTTCTGTACGATGTTGCTTCAGTTCATTGAGGATTTCAGGCGTTTGTTTATGCACAGCTCTCTTTAGGTCCCACCACAGCATTTCAGTCAGGTTGAGCTCTGGACTTTGACTGCACCATTGCACCACCTGGATTCTATTCTTTTTCAGTCACTCTGTTGCACATTTGCTGCTGTGTTTGGGATCAATGGGCCTCATGCAAGAACCGTTCGTACGCACAGATTTGTTCTTAAGTCGTGCGTACGAGTGATTTAAGAGAATTTGCGCATTCACCAATCTTTTTGTATTTTACGTTTTCTTTCAGGTACGAACAGGAGCGAGGAAGCACAGCCTTATATGGTATAATTTTGGGCGTGGAGTATGCAAATTGACTATCCTCGTGCACGTGCCCTTACATACGCACAGGTGGGATTCATCATTTACGCAGGTCGTTTACACACTTTTTCCGAAGTTAAGAGCGTGGCGTGTTCGTATGAGACCTTCGTACGAAAAAAGTGAGAGAAATTTAGAATAAAAATACGAAGATGTTCTTGCATGAGGCCCATTGTCCTGTTGCATGACCCAGTTTCAGCCAAGTCGTAGCTGTTAGACGGATGGCCTCACATTTGACTCTAGAATATTATATAATAATCTTTATATACACTACAGATGAGTTCATGATTAACTCATTGACTGCTAGGTGTCCCGTACCTGTTGCTGCAAAACGAGCCTAAATCGTCATCACTCCGTCCCTGTGCTTGACAGTTGGTATGAGATGTTTTCATGTTGACATGGCGCTGTTTATTATGACCAAACATCTCCACTTTGGTGGAACCTGTCAAAAAACATTGGACCTCATGCAAGAACATTTTCGTAATTTTATTCTAAATTTCTCTCACTTTTTTCGTACGAAGGTCTCGTAAGAACACGCCACGTCAGATTCAACAAACGCTCTTAACTTCGGAAAAAGTGTGTAAACGACCTGCGTAAATGATGAATCCCACCCGTGCCTATGTAAGGGGCACGTGCACGAGGATAGTAGATTTGCATACTTCACGCCCAAAATTATACCATAAGGCTGTGCTTCCTCTCTCCTGTGCCAGGAAGTGTTGAGTGTTTAGTCATGAAAACGGCATCAAGGCGCAAAAATAACAACTTTAGGGGCTCTGAGACTGAAGTTCTGCTTTCAGAGATCCAAAAAGGAAAATCTGTAATTTTTTAGCAGTGTCAGCAGTGGAATTACGGGACCTGCTAAAGCAAAGAAATGGGAAGCAATTAGAAGTGCTGTTAATTCAATGTCACCTGTGGTTCGTAATGTCACCGAAATAAAAAAGAAATGGTTTGATATGAAAATGGCTTAAAAAAAAATAAAAAACCTCTCGCTATGGCCAGGCGCTCGATGACTGCAACTAAAGCCGTGCAATCAGTTGTTGCCTCATCATGATGGCTCTTTGATGGGACGGTCCATGAGGGGGGTCTTCTGGCACCACAGCTTCTTGTCTGCCTGGGCTGGTTCAGGTGGAGACCCTCGTTCATGGCAATATTGTGCAAATCTGGCATGCCTTCTCTGGGCTATAGAGCAGTTTGCCCCCCGCTGTATTGAGACACCCCCACCTGGCCTTCAGCTCAGTGCGCTCCACGACAGCACGGGTGCTTTGATGCGTATATGTGTCTCGTGCTCCAATTATGATTGGCAGTCCAGCCACGGCATGACAGTCCCTCTTAATTTGTACTTGTTGGACAGCGGTGTATGGGAATTTGATGTACCATGGGTGATAAACTGATGAGAGCTTTGATGACCAAGGGGAGCGCACGACCCACAGAGGACTGGGACACCCCCGATCTGTCTCCAATCTCCCTCTGAAAGGTTCCAGTGGCCAAAAATCCAAGAGTGGTGAGGACCTGGGCGTGTGTGGAATTGGGTTTGATCGGCGTGTTTCTCTCTGGAGTTGTGGCTCTAGCAAGCTGCATATTTGTAGCAGCACAGTCCTTGGCAATCTAAATCGCGATGTCTGCCATTCGTCTGTCTCCACACGGTCTCTTCCAAGAGCCTGACACGCTAAGGCATCCAAAAGCAGAACTTCAGCCGCTACACTTCCCATTGACCTTGTTCTATACAGATTCAAATTAACCTTCAATCAGTGCATAATTTAAGTCGAACAGAATAATGTCAGCATCATTATGGGGTATAATGTATATATTTATCTATGTTTGCTTCAAAGTAATTAAATATAAAATCCATTATTCAAGCAAATGGAATAACAGCGGACTATTTTACGAAACTCCTATGACGGGTTAGCCTGGGACTTCCCATGCTGCTTTGTGTGCGATTTCATTCACACTGCAAAGGCAGCCTGGAAACCACCGCCCTTATTTTTGCCTGAGTTAGGGAACCAATCACAGAACAGGGGGGGGGGGGCAGCAAGACGATGACGACGTCTATGCGCGACACCGAAGCTTGTAGAGTGTTAATCCAACATGGCAGCGGACACAACGTTACCGTTCGATACAGCCTTAGAAAGTGTTTTAAGTAGCTTAGAACGCAAGTTTACTTTTAAAAAAGAGTAACGTTTGGCGTTGAAAGATTTCATTGCCTTCTTCCTCGTCGAATTTCTGTCGCTCTACATACGTAATCTGGTATAAGTGATACAATTGGCTATGAATCGTGCGCAAAGCAGCATGGGAAGAACCAGACGCCATTTGATAGACATTCGTAGCGCCCAATAAACGGCTCTAGGCATTCGTAAACCACGCCTCAAATACGAGAAAATGCACACCTAGTTCCCAGACCACCATCTCATCGAGATGTGGACGCGTCAGCCAGGCTAACGACACGTCTGGATCACTCGTAAATTCTGTTCGTACCTGAAAGAAAACGTAAAATACGAAAAGATTGGTGAATGCGCAAATTCTCTTAAATCACTCGTACGCACGACTTAAGAACAAATCTGTGCGTACGAACGGTTCTTGCATGAGGCCCATTGTTCTAGAAGTGTTGTGGTTTGTTCACTGTTTTCTCTCTCCTGGCAACCCTTCCAAACAAGCCAAACTTGTTCAGTCTTTCTCTACTTGTACTGTTATGAACTTTATCATTTAACCATCTAACTGAGGCCTGTAGAGTCTGAGATGTCGCTCTTGGGGTTTTTTGTAGTTTTTGTAATTTGTTTAATTTACTTGTTTTTTCACACATTGCTTTTGGATTTTGTAGCATCCTCCCATTTTTCATACCCATTTTATCCGATTTGGGGACGCAGAGAACTGGAGCATATTCGAGCTGCCACCACGCAAGAGGGAGTGTGACGTAAAGGTCACAAGTGTTTATCTCGGGGCCAAAACAGAGACATATGAGGCAAAGAACTGTGCATGCTCACACTCGCTCCTACTGTCAACTTAGAATCGCCAATTAACACATAAGGTTTGCTTTTCGACTGTGGGAGAAAGCCGGACTGCCAGGAGAGGAGCTGCACATGCAAAAGGAGAAACAATCAAGCTTCACACAGAGAGATCCCTGCCGAGATTCAAACCAGGGAACCTAATCTATTTATCTGTTGTGTTTCCTTCATTTTCTGACAGGTCCAAATGCATGTTTATAAGGGAAAACTATAATTTAATGTCCTACAAGTAAAACAACTCTAGTATTTTGACAGAGGATGTGCGCCATTCAAAATCAATGAGATTGTCAATGCTTCAAAAAGAAGGTAACACTTTTTACATTTTCTGGTCATTATTATCTTGAACTTTATCTGAAGCTACCATCAGTTAAGTGTAACATCCTTGTAGCTGAAAGTTGCTCATCTATGATGCATTCTGACAGGGATACTTCATCTGAACAGTTCCCCGGTGAGCACCTCGGTGTGAAGTTAGTGTGTTAATGGGACAACACTGCCCCTCTGTGGCCTTTAGATGGTTCTCTCCTCAAGATTAAAACTGAAGGTGAAATGTACGTCATTAGAATTATAATGTGTAATTTGTTCAGAGTTTTTCCAGTTTATTATCAAGGAAAACAAATGGCGTTGAAAAGATGCATGAAATTATTATTACAATAAAATCCTGAATCCAGATCAAACTTGCTAAGTTAATCACTCCTCAGCTGCATGTGCTACCTCTGGTAAAAAGTTTAATGTCTGTTTAAATTTGTCTGTGTTTTGAGCAATCATGGTGACAAACAGACGAACAGACTGTACAGACCACCAAGTTTCATTGGTGGATGAATAGATTGCTGTGTGACCCAATTAGTCCAAGGTGTTGTAGTTGCCAGCTGTGGACAGAAGATGGCCCTGTGTACCGTGCTTACTGGAAGAGGGAACCGTTCAGAGGAATTCACGAGATCTGTGACATCAAATGGCAAATAAGGAAGGTAAGAATGTGCAAAAACAAATAAAAAAATTTCAATCTTTTCGTTTCAGACCTCTGATGGCCCACGGCGGGCGTCACTCATCAAGCCAATAAATGTAATGTAGTGTCACAATTACTCTGAAATATAGACACATACAATTTCTCTCTTTGTCCGTTTCTCTAAATTGCACCAATCTCTTCCCGCCTCCTCTTCGTGCTCCTTTGAATTTGTGGTTGTCAGCCTTGTTAACGTCAAGACGCACACACATACACACAACTCTCTGGACTCTCAACAACATTATCTTTTCCGGAAATTGCCCAAGCACAGCCAGAGACCCATTAGAAAAGAAGAGCTCTATGCTGTAACCTTTTTAAAAAGCCATTAGTGATGCACCTGCCTGCCTCTTTCTCTCTCTCTCCATTCCTATTTGTGTGTCCCATTTGTCTCTCTTGTTAACACTGACGCACACACATACACACACAGCTTTTCCATCCTGATTGCCAGCATCCCCATTTCCAATCCTACAAACCAACTGCTGAGCATAATAAACACACTTCCACTCCAATTAGAGGATGAACCTCTTGCATCTTTAAGTTCTGCCTCAGTGTGCAGAAGCACTGAATTGAATTATTTACGTATGTTATTCGAATGGCTCATGAGCATGTTTGGGACATGAAAAATTTTTTTTTCTGAGCTTAAGAAAACAACAGAGTTAGAGACATTCATCTTTATTGGAGGGGATTAAGATCCAAAATAAGAAATATTCAGAAGTTCTTCATGATATATGGATGTTTTTTAAGGGGCTCAGATTTAATTGGATTGTTGTCTGAAAAAGCTGCTTCATGGACAGGTATAGGCTATTTCTTTATCAATTCCTCATGACTTCAGCAGGTAAAGGATCTCAAGTTTATTCCAAGAATAATGTTTTCATTGAGAAGCTGTTAAGCTCTCAATGAAAATTAAACTGGGGATTGTACGGCTGCAAAACTAAAACAAATCCATCAGAGAGATGGAGAGAATGTAAGAAGTGGCCAAATAAACAATTTGGTACATTCAGAGGAAGAAGAAAAGCACTAATGAGCTCTGCAACATAAAAGAGTCGCCCACAGAGGACAACAGAGCTGGATGAGCGCGTGTTTTACTCCATGGTAAAGAAAAACCTTCACAACATCAATCCAGATGAAAAACACTCTCCAGGAGGCAGAGATGTCATTATCGAGGCTGTCATGGAGAGAGGACTTCACGCGAGCAAATACAGAAGGTTCACCACAAGGTGCAAACCATTCATAAACCTCAAGAGCAGACAGGCCAGATTAGACTTTGGCAGAGAAAAAAAAAAACATTGTATAAAGCCAGAAGAGCTCTAAAATTGACTTCTTAGGACAGGTGAAGCTAAGATCAACCTACATCAGAAAGATAGGAAGGAAAAAGGATAGATACGTGTCAGAATGGCTCATTCTTTTAAGGTAAAGCAGTGGAATATTCTGCACCGACCGACTCAATCGCCTGATCTCAACCGGACTGAGCTGCATTGCACCCGCTCAAGATGAAATTAAAGCAAAAAAAGAACCGTTGAACAAAACGCAGCAGAGGACAGCTCCAGGAAAGCATCAAAATGTGGATAATGCTTTTTTTTTGGTGGGGTCCATTGGTTCAAGACCTGTAAAAAGATTTTTCACAAAGTTTTGAAAAGCAGAACCATTTATTTATGGTTATGCTAATTTGTCCTATTACATTTAAGCCTCTGAATCACAGTTTCCTCCAGTTTAGATGTGAATATCCTCAAATTAAAGTTGAGAGTCTGCATTTTTTGGCCCATTTTTCATTCTATAACTCTCACTTTGGCAGGTTTTGTTTGGCAGCATAAATAATAAGAATAATTAAAAAAAAACTGTGTGAGGACTCACTTGAATACCAAAGCCACCTGGCAGTGGTCAGGCTGCACTGTGGCAAAGGCAAGTTTGACAAGGAAGATGCATTTAGGAAAAAAGAGGATACTTGGATTTGCTACATTGATTTGATTCCAGCCATTATGGAGTAAAATATAATCTATTTAATGAGAAAAACTATTTTACAAAATGGCACTAAAGATCAATTCTGAATCTAACCCCAAACCAAACCGTGCCAAGACGTTTTAATCATATGTTACTGGGTCTGTATGAGTAATTGTGTGTGTGTGTGTGTGTGTGTGTGTTTGCTTGAGAGCACGCATGCATGCGTCCCTTTGTGTTTGTGTGTGAACTGCAGCCGTGATTTCCTGTGATGAGATGAACTTTGCTCCCTGACTCAGCATCTGTCTGTTTGGCGTAATGCTTCTGACCCCCAGGTCACACAGAGTCTGGGGCTGAACTGCCTTGTGTTTGTGTGTGTGTGTGTGTGTGTGTGTGTGAGAGAGAGAGAGAGAGAGAGAGAGAGAGAGAGAGAGAGAGAGAGAGAGAGAGAGAGAGAGAGAGAGAGAGAGAGAGAGAGAGAGAGAGAGAGAGAGAGAGAGAGAGAGAGAGAGAGAGAGAGAGAGAGAGAGAGAGAGAGGGAAAGAAAGAGAGTGCAAGTGAAATAAGAGATTAAAAAGAATGTGGAAGAGTGCAGTTTATCACATCCCAAAACAAATCAGAGGCTTTTGGGTAATAAAAAAGTACTATCTGTCACAGTAAATTACAAATGGAGGTCTTTGCCTTGCTGCAGTCTCCTGATTATGCTCAGTGGTCTGCCTCTGACAATTATGAAGCCATTAACACAGTGTGTGAATGTGTGCACTTCTGTGTGTGCGTGTGTGTGTGCGTGTGTGTGTGCGTGTGCGTTTGTGTCAGACACAGAACGTAAAAGACGGCGAGGCTCCAGAGCTGCCGATTTGAGGAAATGTTGTCATTTATTTTATGGCCCCAAGGCTCCAGTGCATGTTTTACTCCAGTGAGCTCTACAACATAAAACTAACCTGCCCACCACCTGTCTGCTCCTCTGTCATTTGTAAGAGCAGAGAGAGAATGAAATGAACAAAAGTATCTGGAGCTAGTTTAGCGCATGCATGGGTTGTTACTGAGCTTTCAGAACTCTCTCTCTCTCTCTCTCTCACACACACACACACACACACACACACACACACACACACACACACACACACACACACACACACACGTTTCAAGTTTTGAGGGGCAGATCCATTACAGACCACCAGATGAGGAGAGAATTATAAAAGGCTTAACCACCGATCCCATACAGCATGTCTGCTAAAGAGGACCATCAACTGAATGCAAAAGTCCCATTAGAAGCAAGAATATGTGTAGGAACACACACACTTGTTTTTCTATCTTTGTGGTAATTCATAAATTGCACAATGCATTTCCCAGTCCCTTACTCCTAACCCTTGCCCTAAACTTTACCATAACACAATTGTAACCCGGACCATAAAACCCATAAAATACCTTTCAAACATGTGGGACCCACCATTTGGTCCCAACAAAACATATCGGACCTCACAAGTATAGTTGTCCCTTTTGTTTTTAGGACCTTATGAAATTAGAACAACAAATACACACTTACACAGATGTACACAACAAGTAATAGGGAAAGCTTTGCTGAGATCCTGCAGAAACATACTTAAAGAAATGGCTATTAAGATTTAAGCATTACTATTTCTAACAGCAGCAGAAGAAGAAGGGGATGGAGAGGAAGAAAACATAAGCAACGACAGATAATAGAAATAAGAGCGTTAATCAAACTTAGCACAATATAGAAATGCTAATTAATCATTAAAACTCCAAAAATTATTTTTGACATTTATCTTATTGCCGAGCTCATTACTATTGTTACCATTACCTCTCATTGCCATTGGTTAATTCACTAATATACATCCATTCAGGTAAATCAGGCCAGCTGCACACATGGGCGGGTGGCGGTTAAGGAGATTTCTTTAAAAAAACGCAACTAAGAACGTTATTTCAAATACTTGATGTCAACAGGTGGTTGTATTGATGATTTGGTACAAACGCAGCAAAGATGAGCAGAGGATGTCCAGTTTGTCAATAAAGGCATCAGAAAATGATTCACTTTGACTTTTAAAAACAATGTTCCTAAAAGAAAGATTAGAATGGATTTGCATATTTCCCCCTCTCCAGTGCACATTATTGTTCAACTATTCATGGGATCGGGAGGAACTTCAGGCATAAGAAGTAAGGGCCTCTGATCTCTCACAGCATCAAGACCATCAACATCAACAGCTGACAAATCCACATTAGGAGAATGCTGAAGGACCCCTTTTCTAGCACAACAATATGGAAATACTTTCACAAATGCCCCTTTAACTGTTACCGTGTGAAAATGATGCCTCTTGTTAACCTTGTTCTTGGGCTCTGGGACATCTGGGATGGACTGTCACACATGTGCTTTTTCAGTATTCCAGATCTCTTTTTTTCTTTCTTTCAGCAAATAGAATCTGGGTTCTCTGGACCAAAGACAGAAAGATTCCAGACTGTTATCAGGAACAAGTCCAAACGCCAGGCTCTGTGATGGTATGGGCCTGTATCAGTCAGCACAAACGTTCAGTGAGATTTCAGAGTAACATATGCTCACAAACTCACACTTTTCCAGGAATGTCCATCTATTTTTCAAAAAGACAATCCAAAACAAAATATTGCATGAATTACTAAGATGTAGCTGGGGAAGAAGCAGGTTCAGGCAATGAACTGGCCTGTTTTCAATAGAGAATGAGTAGAGACAACAACCGTGTACTGTTGCACACCTTAAGACTGGAAGAATTGGGCAAAATAACAACTGAAACTCGCTCCGTTCCCTCGGTGACAGAAAGTCTTGTAAGTGATGTAAGAAGGAATGGCACCATAACAAAACACTGTGTCAGCTTTTTTTTTTTCAGAGAGGGTTGCAGGCAGGCCTAAAGCGCAGGGGTGCATGTTAACAAATGAAATGCAGCTCACAAGACAAGACACACAACGTCTTGGGTTCTTAGTGTCGGCAATGGAATAAAAGTCCATGTAAGTATAAGAACCACTGTGTTACTTTCTGTTTTTTTTAATGAAGAAAAACATGAGAAACAGCACGTTTTGCCAAATGGAAAGCACTGTAAAAAAAAAAACAATGTACATTCAGAATTTATGACAGACAGCTGAAATGCATACTCCATAACTGACATCCCTATATGGCCCTACAAACTACCATCTAATTCTTCTATTGATTTGTCCACCTCAGATTAACTGGGACTGCCAGATAATCTGTTTTGCATGACACTGCAAACTTATTCTGAGAACAATTAAAGTCAACGGCGAAACAAACTGTTGTTATATCTTTCTTCTCTACATTAAATTGGCTGAATGTAGTTGTTGAGCAGGGTTGCGTTGCATTGTATTGCACAGGTCTGTTCAGCCAATCACTCTAAGACTGCAGGCGTCAGAAAGCACCACAAAGTAAAACGACATAAATGAGACGAGAACGTCAAAAAAAAAGACCCCCCCCCCCCCCCCCCCCAAAAAAAAAAAGAATAAATAAAAAAATCTGACACTGTGTGCGGCCAGTGAGACAAATGAATCCCCCATTCTTAGTCGTGCGTTCATTGTGTTAACCCTAAACTCTGTTTCCATTGGGCCTACCGGTGGTCCATCATGACTTCCAAGTCCCCGGACACCAGAGTAGGAGCTGCTGCACTTATAGAGCATGCTCTCCGGCGGAGAAAGAGAGAGGAGGAGAAAATGATAAGAGGAGGAGAGGAGAGGTGAGAGGTGGCAGATGAGTTACATGGTAAGGGATGCTGCTGCTGCTGCCGCTGCTGCTGCTGCTGCACAGGCTCCGCCGCTCCAGCCCTCCCTCGGAGAAAATGGAAAAAACAAGGAGTGGTTATGTGATTCCCCACGAGCGGGAGGAGAAGCGCACGGCGGAGAAAGGAATAACGGGGAGGGGGTCGGAGGGGGCGTTTCCCTGCACAGCATAACCTATTCTCACACTTCAGTGTGGATACAATGTATGGCATATGGAACGGTTTCTGCGTGGCAGCCGCATAAAGCGTGCACAGAGCGGTAAGTGAAATGTTCCTTTTCTTCTTCAGTAATTTCACATTAAAAACGCTTTGATCACTGTGCGCGGCGTTGATCGGGGTCCTGTCACTTTGGGCTGATCAGATCATTACAGATAGCCTCTTTGTTTATAATCCCTAAAGTGACGAAAACAAGACTTTGTGGGTTTCAGCTGAGACGGTTTGTAACAGCCGTGACATGAGATGAACGCCCGATCAGTTTCCCGTTGGCACGCTTTATGATTTGATAACTAAACAGGTTGGTCCCAGCAGCATCCCTGCCAAGTGCCTGTCAGATGACTTGATGAGAAATGCACCTGCACGCAGCTCAGTATTTCACCGCCGCAGCATGCCAACGTGTCTTCCGCCTGTGCAGCCTGTTGGATGAAAGAAAAGATGGTTCAAATCTCTTTCACACTCCCTTAAAAAAAGGCTCAAAATTCAAACCACGCTTGCCATTCTGAACTGGGTTCTCCTTGTCAGTGGGAGCGGATGTATTTACAGACAAAGAAAGCTTGATATCCAAGCCTGTCACGTAGAGAACAGGTGCTGGCTACACTTTTACAGTGTGTGGCTGTGTGGTTATCTGGGCCAGTAGGCCAACTGGAGCCCTGTGCATCAGGGCCCTGCAAAGATTAAGGAAACCAAAGTGTCTATGTTAAGTTTGTCACAGAAAGTTTGCCAAATGCAGGGAGTTCTGTTTTCTTTTACACTCTGGGCTGGATTGGATGCAAAATAGCCATCACTGGTTCATTTTTTTATTTTTTTGTGTGGCTATTAGAAATGACTGGAAAGGTTTGCTGTTGCAGACATAAGCATAAACATCCTCATAACAGGGCCTTTAGTTCCAAACAATTAAGCAATAATGTGCAAGCAGCAGCCCAGCATCCGCTCGGTTTCTGTCTCCATCACAAGCCTGTCTTGTCTTTGCCTCTGGCACAGCCACTTGTAATTCTGCATCCTATTCGAAATACCAGGTACATGAAAGGATTGATAAGTCTGTTTGTCTCAGGCGTAGATATGAAACACAGACCGATTTTCTTTCATTAGGCCCTCCAGCTGGAGCCAGTTCACTTTCAATCAAGTCAATTCAGGAAATTTGATTTTCTTATAAATGCAAACCAGATGTCTTTTGGCATCAAATAAAGTTCTTACCAGTCTATGTAGCCGTTATTTGGAACAAAATTTCTAATCATAAATAAATGGATCCGGCATCAGTTTGCATGGATGTGACATAATAAAAAAAAGAGGCCCGCTTGTCCATATGCTCAGAATTGCTGCTGCAGGCACACCCATATGAGTGTCATGATATCACAGCTTAACCTCGACGTCTACAGTGAACACACCGAAGCGTGTCTCCAGATCAGACGGCGGCGCTCTGGTGACACCGAGCAGACACGGGCTGGTCCTGTGTGGCGAGTGGGGCAACAGCAGGGTGTATTTTTACACCGGATCTCTGACACCTTCGTACATCTCTTCACAGCTCACAGTGAGAACAGAAGACACGTCCAATTGGGTTGTCATCATCAGCAGGCCAGACGGGGACAGTTGGGATGGAGGAAGAGGCAAGAGGCGAGTGGGAGGGAGAGGGAGAGGAGGAGAGGGGACGAGAGGAGTTTGGTTAATGAGGGAGACGTCAAGATCTTCTCAACTTGCCTGGCGGTGACAGCAGGTTAAGACTCTCACCGAAGTGCGAGAGGGGAGAGGACTGCCTGTGGCAAATGGGAATTTTCTAGGAGTGTCAGGTTTCATGGTGTGCAGCTTTGATAGCTGAAGGGATACAGGCGATGGTGTATGATTCATGTGCTGCAACGACTAAACAAACGGATCTGGGCATGAGAGAAATGGGCAGACGGGGATAAAAGGGCAAACAGGGAGCAGGAGTGGAAAAAGGCGGCAGAGGGATCACAGTGATTAGAGGGGAAAGGTTAAGAGGAAGAGTGAGAAGAGGGGGAGAAAAACAGAGAGAGGGGGGGAGACAGTCAAGTCTTGTTTGTAAACCGGCTTGAGTTTTCCAGGAGGAGCTGTCTGTGGTGCTGATGCAACACCAAACTCCACCGCCCCTCTTTTCTTTTCTTTTTTTCCCCCCAATGACTCTACCCTTCTTTCCTTCTCTCCTCATCAGCTGACAGCTACTGTGTCTCTAATTGGCAAGTTGGGATTGGGAAGAGTCTGTTTTTTTTTTCCTCCTGGGGACACAGCGAGCAGAACTGAGCGTGTGTTTTCACGGGAAGGAGGTGGGAAACAACAGTTGGGATGGTCAAAAAGGAGTGAGAAAGTGGGAGGAGGGAAGACGATAGGTGAGGAGGAGGGGATGGAGGTGAGGGCTAAACATCTGTCTGGTAATCGCTCTCCTCCCCTCAGTGTAGAGTAACACATACTGACACCTATTTGATAATTGCTGAGCATGCCCTCTCCCTGAGCGCTTGGCTCGCTTGATACCAGGGAAGAGCTGCTGGCAGTGTAATCTGTTTATTTTCAGCAGATCAGGCAAAGATGCAAAGCTACCTGAGTTTCTGTGTGTGTGTTGCTATTATAAAGCATTCAATCAAGTTATTAGTCTGGCTGTTAATCCAAGATGTGACTGCGTGCGGAGGATGTGTCAAGGCAAAGCCGCTGCATTGCCATTCAAGGATAAATACAATCTCTTTTGTCTGCTTTATCATAGGTGCTGTCCTTAAAGAATCGCCTCCACACACAGACCTCCTCCTTCTACGCTGCAATCTTATTCAGGGTGCAGATCTCGGAAAAAGGAGGGTTGTTCTGCGGAGTCCAGAGGAGAGATGAAGCGGTGGGCGGCACCTTTGCTCCGGTCTCGACCACGGGTATTCTTGGGTTGATAATACAGATGTGGATGTTATTGCTTGAGAATACGCGTAGTCGACTGGAAGCTACATCATCAACAATGGATCAAAAGCAGGGTGCTGTTTGATATGCAACAGTGGCAGAGCCTGGACAGACACATGTAAATGTATGGTCAGTCTGAGGGGTTTTTAATGAAGCACCCAGAAGCGATTTTTTGATTCTTTCAGTCTCTTTTTTGTTCAGTTGAAAAGGTTTTTTTTTTTTAATAGAATGCAATCAGGGGAAGCCAGGAACCCTAATGAAATCCAGGCACTGACAAGGTTTAGAAATCGTAGGTCTGTCAGCCATGTCCCTCTGTACACCTGTGGAGCAGATGAGTTTCATTCCTCAGCCAGACTTTGCCTCTCCTGCAGAGGCGCTGGCGGGGAAGTCTTGCACCATGCCACTAAGCTAAGCCTCGGGGCGTTAGTTCAGCAGGCTTAACCAAAAAGTCTTCAGACTCAGACGCTAATTCCAAGTTCTTGATTGCATACCCTTTTCTTTCACAAGTGATCCTATAATCTTAACGGTTAATGGGTGTCTTCCGCAGCTCTTCACACGCTACATTCACTATCTTACCCAGACTGAACAGCAACCGCACAATACGGTTCTCAGGCTGTTTGTGGGTTTCTGAACACAAGTGCCGAGGTTTCTGTGCTTAACCGTCACCCCTCTCTTGCATTCCCATTTGTGACTCTCCAGCTCATAGCTAACAATTTGTAAGTTTGATACCCGTAGCTGCAACAAGAGACGGTAACACACGAGGACACGTAAAAGGCTTGCACCTATGGCTGACATTTAAGCATTTGCCTCAGCTGACTGGCTCTCACATTGGACACTCAGACCCACACATACAAACACAAAACTGCACGAGGGTTCACATAATCCACATGCCAGCAGGGAGACGAGTTTGACAGATCTCATGAAAACAGGCACATCATGAACATTTGAATGCACACACACAATGCAGCGCAAAGGTTCACTGGGTCCATGTGCCAGTGGGGAAATAAGGGATTGACTGCTTTTATGGCTAACTATTTTTGGTCAGAATGATGGATGTTTATGTCTTTTATTGATCAAGTTGAAGAATGGGTTTGAAGAATTCGTGGACGTTCGAGCATGCTGATTAATCAGGTAGCAAAGGTGGTGGAATAAAACATCCTAAATTACATTTTTGGTACATTAGCATTATTGCCAGGTATTATAAATTAGAAAATCAACCTCTTTTTGCAAAGTCAGCGATGTATTAGCATTTAGTCACCCCCCACCCCCAAGATAAATTACACTCTTATCATTTACACTTCTGTGATTTCCTACCACTGCGTAAGCAAATCTGTGACAGTATGTAATTCTAATTAATCCGAATTTCACTCTGACGTCGTGTGAACTTGTTGATTGGGCAAAAGCCATTTCTGTGGTTATGTGTGTATTTATATGAGCGTGTGCGCGTGTGTGTGTGTGTGCATGCGTGTGTGCTTCTAAGCAACAAAATGACTATTGTGAGCACAGCTCCAGGTGCCTAGCAACCAAAATCGCTCTGTTTCCCTGGCAACAGTTGCCTCGCACTCTCTGTGTGGGTGATTGGCAGCCTTGACAACGGAGACGGAGTGACACTTGACCTCGCGTGCTGAATGGGAGAGGAGAAAGAGGAAGAGAGAAATAGAAGGCAGGGGGAGGGAGTGGACAGGCAGAGACAGAGGAGAGACTAAGTGATAATCATTCTCCATTGTAATCATCCTCCAGCATGTTTCATAAGGCGTCGTCAATACCTCTCCAGCTGGGGTCCATCATCAAATACAATACAAAGTGCAGCGCGCACATGCAGGGACACACTCCTCCTGGGTGGAGAGCCCAGGCAGGCACTCCACATCCCATCTATTATCACTCATCCCTGTCTGGTGCACAGCCTCGCTACACTGTCTTCTTTCATTTGTGCTCTGCTAAATTCTGTGCTCTGAGGGGATGAATGGATACTGGACTTCTAAAAATGTGCCATGCTCACAGATGCCACAGGACAGTAGTTTGACAGCCGCACACACAGAAACTGCGCTCAGCCCCGTTAAATATAATTGCCGTAATTATTAAAATGTGCTTTATGGGCTTTCAGTCTGTCCCATTTGCGAGATGAGGGGGTTCCATTGTACATGCTTTTCCTGTTCATTAAAAAGAAAAAAAAAAGAGCATGTTTTTTCGTGGCTGACAACCCTGTTTATGAAAAGAAATCAAAACCGGAACATAAAATCAATAAAAAAAAAAGAGCCCATTTTAAGTGAAACCCTGAGATGTTATTATATGTGAACTGTATAATCCAAATCAAACACAATGTTGTCTGCTGTTGTGTTGCAGCCATCAAATTAAAAAATAAATAATACTAGTAAAATGCCCCCCCCCCCACAATACATTTTAAATGTTCAGTTGGGAATAAAATGATAGTTAACATGATTTGTAAATCATTGAATTCTGATTTTTATTTACATTTTACACAGTATTCCAACTTTTTAAATTGGGGTTGTAGGTATGAAAAGGGTTCCTGGTTCGAATCCCAGCTGGGCTTTTCTGTGTGGAGTTTGCATGTTCTCTCCATGTATATCTGGGTACTTATCTCCGGCCTCCCATCATCCAAAAACATGCATGTCAGGTTAATTGGTGACTCTAAATTGTCCCTAGGAGTGAATATGAGCATGGGTGGCTGTTTGTCTACGTGTGGCCCTGTGATGGACTGGCAATCTGTCCAGGGTGTACCCCACCTCTCCCCCAAGTGACAGCTGGAACTTTTGAGGCCAGTCAAAATATATCTGCTCTTCTCAAAAAAAATTAAAAATAAATTTGCTGACCACATTTGAACGCGACAATTACGGAAAATGCATTGTTTCCATTTCACTACGCAAAGTATACACATGAAACGAGACCAAATGATTAAGTCAAATTTATTCATGATTTTCTGGACCACACATTAAATGTAAAAAAAACAAAAAAACAAAAACAGAGCTATTCTTGGCCTAAAGTATTGCTGTGTAGCATCAGAAAATGATCGCTCAGCTTTACAGATTGATTTCAAGGAGAAAGAAAACAAAATTTCTGCTCCAATGCACACAGACGATTTATTCCTCTTGAAAAAAGTTATTTCATTTAGTGAGCCGAAAACATTCAGTTAACTGCAACCTGAGTTGATTATGAACAATTAAAGAACCAATGAAACGAGCAGCTAAGTAGAAATGCGATGCATTTTGTTGCCTTCTATAATAGGATGACCCAACGCTGTGACACAAGAGTCTATGAGTGGCTTTAGCTATAATTACTATGAGGGGAGGAGAAAAAAAAAAAAAAAACAGCAACACCATGCCTAACAGAGCGAATAATATGGATTATTTCACACATACATAAGAGACTTGGATGAAATAAAGTACTCAAATGAGGCGCAATACTAATTGCAAAATGTGACATCATCCAGCTTAGGTGTTGACATGAAATACATTAACATCCAGCTCCAGCCCAGACTTTGTAAGGTCTGACTGCGAAGGCTTTGAGAGAAATGTTCTCTCAAAGCAGACGTTGCACTCGGTGTCCTTGTTGGATCCAGACTCGATGTGCAGGAAACTGGATGTTTTCAACTTTTAAATACACAAATACTGTATTAATTTGCCTTTCTCATTCTGCTAACCTGTTTGTACTTTCTCTGGATTCACAATAAAAAGCCGACTCTTTCTTTGACTTTGCCGCTCTCTTGTGTAAATTTTACATTTGTTCAGCTAACTATATCTGGCGGGTAGAAGCAAACTATCTACAACTAAATATCATGTTAATAACTTGCATTTGAATGATCCGAGAGCCATCTTAAAACAGATATTCCTGCTGAATGTGTGAGGAGAAATCATGGTGCCCTGCACAGAACGACTGATGCAACACCCGACAAGTGTCACTACTAGGTTTGTGGGCTGAAACATTACACAGGAAGGAAAAAAACTCAGGATGAAAGAAATGCTTCTGAGCAGGTTTTCGCCGACACCTCATTAGCTGGACTGCCGTTCACAGGGACCAAACGAAACTTGTCGATAATACTACTGAAAGTTTCTACCGTGCCCTTTGACCCTCTTGATCCAAATGGGCATATTCCACCAGCCACATGCTCATCATATCCAAATTCCTGAGATACTTCGGTGTCCACGAGGACTACTGATTGGCTGCTTCACAGGCATCTATCCAGTCACTGTACACATCAACTGGCTCTGAGAGATCTGATAAGTAGTGGATTAAGGAAAAAAAAAAAAAAAAAAAGAGACATTTATAGCACAGAATAAGAGCTTACATTATAATTAGATGAAACCAATACATGAGGGGGGGGCAGCAATCCAGCTGTCATATTGTGAATGTAGTTATGTAAAAAAAAGTAGGTAGACCCCTCTTTCAATTCTAAGTTTAAAGAACGTTTAATTTTTAAATTCTGATGTTTAACAGATCTTCATATGGAGTCAATGCAACCTGAGAAACTCAGCAACACGTGACATAACACACTGTGCTATCATTTATCAAACATATAACACAGTCAAAGCGCTTCAGAGGCAGTGTGTGGAAAAGCTAAATGCAGCATAGATCAATACGGCAGCTTGTAGAAGCTCGTATAGCTGCAATAATTTTAACGTAATCCTTTTTCTGTATGAGGGTATGTCAATGCAGAGGGATTTTAGACCACTCTTCTTCACAAAGCTGCTTCAGTTCACTGAGGTTTAGAGGCATTCGTTTACGCGCAGCTCTTAAGTTACCACAACAGCAGTTCAGTCAAATTTGTGCCAATATGCTGTGGTACTGTACTGCGATGTGGTCGGGTTTCACCAAATATACGGCGCGTTATGACATCATGACCAAAATATCGCCACTTTGGTCTCATCTGTCCAAAGGACATTTTTCCAGAAGTCTTGTGGTTTGTTGAGACGTAACTTAAACTGAGCTGTCATGTCATGGCTTTTTAGATGAGACTTTCCCCTGAAGCCCTCCCAAACGAGCCACACCAGTTCAGCGTTTTTTTCCAAATTGTGCTGTCATGAACTTTAACATTTAACACGCCAACTGAAGCCTGTAGAGTCTGAGATGTAGCTCATGGAACTTTTGCGGTTGCTCTGAGCATTGCACAGTCTGATCTTGGGCTGAACTTGCTGGGCAGCATTACGTTAACTCACACCTGGATGTTCCAGACCAGCGAAGTGCCTAAACCTCTGCTGTTACACAAACGCTCACACCTGCTGATTTGATTGCAGTTGATTGGCTGCACCTGGCTGCTGTTAACACTCTTAATTCCTATGCAAGCGGCGGGGGGGGGGGGACTTTTCACGATGAGTTAACATGAAATGTTTGCTATGTTTGAACTCATTTGCCAAACTTGTTTCCATCTTCTCTTGTGGGCATAAACTTATTTAACAAAGGCAAAACCTTTCTAAGCAAACAAAAGAGATTTGTGACAGACTGTTTTTTTCTTCTAATTTCCACTTTAACTGACAACCATGAGACAAAAGCAGCAGCGCTTGCTGGTAGTTATGAGAGCTGACGGAAAACAGGGAAAGACTGCAATGTTGTCCTCATCGCTGACATTGTTTTTGATCGTCCTGAATTGTTGAGACACATTAATTTGATTCAACACACAAAAAAGTAGCAGTTGCATTTTTACTGTCGCTCTACAATCGGAGCTGCGGAACACAAGAAGAGAGGAAGCAGCTCTGACTTGCTGATCTGACTTTGTCCGATTTTCCATTGTGTTTTTAAAAAACGTCATGGAGGTCAATCGAGCTCAATGCGAGGTCCTCCTGCCAGTTAAGACACGAGGACGTATGCAAACATCAGAGGACAAGTTCAATCAGTTTTCTTCGCACCATGTGAGCCTAAATCTGAATGATTCAAATGCAGGTACCGACGCCATTACACACAGCTCTCTGAACTCCAAAAACATGCACGCGCATCTGTCTTTCTAGAGCAGCCCACAGCTGACAAGAACCGTGACTGAGCAAACACGGCCGTCACGGTGTGAACATTTCTGCAGGCTGAGCACAGAGGAGATGCGGCAGTGTAGTTGTGCTGTTAGACCAACTGGATTAGATTACCACGGCGTGATATTGATTCATTTTACAATTGAAACAAAAATGTTTCTGCCTGCGACAGCTTGATGTCGGTAACAGTTTGACGTGGCGGCTTCTCGTGGGTCAGGTTGGTTTGGCAACTGTACGGAAGCAGGCGTGAAAGAAATTCACGGTAAAGGCCTCGGTGTGCTTTTCCGTCGCTATCCGTCAAAGGCCGTTAAACCTTTCGAAGTTCTCAGTCGCGACGACTATGGTGAGAGTCGTTGATTGATTGTTTACCTTCCGGCTCCGTTCCACTCCTCACAGTGAACGATGGCGACCGAGAGAGAAAGACTGTTGTTGGAGTTGGAGCTTGTTGATATTGAAATGCAAATAATTTTGACCAAATGTTGACCGGCACACAGTAAACTCTTTCAAAAATGGCGGTTGTTGTTGTTCTGAGAGGAAGGAGCTAAACCGGAAAAGTGATTCCGGAAATTATGTTGTTAGCCGACCAATCACAAGCCTTGCGGTCTCCGCGAGTCTCCGTCTCCTCGACGGATAGATAGATAGGAAATTTGGCCGACGCATGCAAGCAACGAAGAGCGTCTCCGTCGACGGAGACGCTCTTCGTGGATCTCCGTAGACGACCATAAATCAGGCTTAAAGGAGAAGTTCACTATTTAAGACCTTGAGTCCCAGTTCCAGCTTGTTTATCAAGAATAAGAAATGAGGAGACCATTTTCACAACAATAGCTCATTTCTATCCATTTTGGCTGTTTTCGCTGGTCCATCCTGCTGCTACAGACAGGGTTCCATTGGGCACTCTGTTCAATGTCCTTAAAACAATACTAATGTTAATTTTAAAGAAAAGGTCAACTCACCGGGTGGTTCGTGGATGTTCCTGTGTGTCCCAAAAAAAATTGCGTTGCGAAATAAAAGTTATTTCTTGCTTTATTTAGCATTTTGTAATCCAATTGTATTCCGTTTGGAAGACCTTTCACTTTCACTGTCAGATCACTGCGCCAGGGTGAAACTCCCATCTGGTGGCCGGGAGTGGGCTAGAGCCTCAGACTCAAATATAGAGCGGATGTTTACGTGCGTCGTGATTTAGCATGAAAAATAGTTCCTGAACAGCAAAGAACACGGATTACACGGATGGAAAACCATAAAATGCGCCGACATTTTTTTTTTTAATACCACTAACCACCCGGTGAGTTGACCTTTTCTTTAAAATTAACATTAGTATTGTTTTAAGGACATTGAACAGAGTGCCCAATGGAACCCTGTCTGTAGCAGCAGGATGGACCAGCGAAAACAGCCAAAATGGATAGAAATGAGCTATTGTTGTGAAAATGGTCTCCTCATTTCTTATTCTTGATAAACAAGCTGGAACTGGGACTCAAGGTCTTAAATAGTGAACTTCTCCTTTAAGAGCTACTTCCCCCAGTTCTGCTGTCAGCAGCTCCCGCCGACACGCAACATTGAAAATGTGATACGAAGATCTCTCGTATGCAACACAATCAGTAGATCAAAACACCTCAGAAGAATTAAAAGTGTGACCAAGTAACGAGACACAACGATCATGGCAGTGATGAGGACAACACCACGGCCTCCAGCAGTTGGTGTGACCCTCTGACACGTTCAGCCAACGGTCACAAGCTAAATAAGAAACGAGTAGATCCGTAGCACAGGGCTTAAAAAGTTGAATTACCTACAGTGCTTTCACAGTTTCAGTTTAACTTCATTTGATAAAATCTTAACAGCTACTATGACAACTGAGAGACCGGAAGAAAGTGTTTGGAATTCCCTGAAGAACCATGAGTTGACACCGTTTTGTCATAATTCTGCCTCATCAAAAGTGAACTTTCATGTTCAAAACTGATGTTAAAAAAAATTGCCTGAAATAATGTTCTAGCTCATCACTTCCTTTCTGTATGGGAAGAAAATATCACTTGTGGTGTGAACAGGTGTGAAAAAGGATACAGGTAATGGGAGTCTGGAACTCCTCCAAACAGACTGTACATGATATTATTCCAGTATTTCTGCTTCGCTCCCTGTGGTGACAAAAGATAGACAAAGATGAGTTGTCAAGCCATTCAACGTAAACGACAAACTTGTGAATTATGTTTAGAGGGACATCATTAGTGACTTACATTTTGACGTCACATGACTTCTCGTGGTTGCAAAAGGGGCAGGTGAACTGGCTGTCCAGATCCCCGGTCATCTTCTTCTTGGGGGGAGGCTTTCTTTTCGACTTGCGGCGGCCCATTTTACGTGAACTCTGAAAAGTCTGAGTGAACGAGACAAAACAAAACAAAACAAAACAACAACAGACAGCTTAAACAAAGCCAGCAAGTGCGTTCGGTGAATATCACGAAGTATGTGAGAATATCTGACCCGATTCAAGTTTGCAGTTGTTACACCATACTATTGGTAAGTTAGCAGGCTAACGTTAGCATTTTTTGCTGTTTATCTTCTGAACAACTTGAATCGCCTCACGACAAAAATACAAATCGAAATGGCCTCTGCTAAGAACTCGTCTTTGTCTTATGACTCGACGAGCCTCAACCATTAAACAGAACGAAACTGTTAAACGTTAAGTAGGAAAAGTTTAAGCTTGTTTACCTTTCCGTTTTTTTTAAATACACGTTGCAGTACTTAGCAAACGGATTCCTCCCTAAGTCCTGGCCCCCCGGCAACCGTTCGATCAAAATGATTGGAGAGAGTGTGCGCTCCGTGGCCAGCCATTGGCTGTCTGACACGTCACTCAACTTGACCGGCAGTGACGAAACGGTCTGACTGACATAGCGTATTCCCGCGTGGTGGCGACAGAAGCACAGTAAGGTGTGTTGTTCTGGAAATACTAGTGATGGCAAAACGAGGCTTTTTGAAGCATTGAATCATTTTGAACCATTGTGTCATAAAGTGGTTCACTACTCGAAGCTTCATTCAATTCCCTTGGGTGACATCTACTGGCGTAGCGATTGTTGCACCATAAGAAGTCCTGCGAATGTGATGCATAGGCTATAATAACACGATAATAACACGTATGTATGTGTGTTGTACATATGGGTTTGTAGTACCTCATTAAAGATTGATTAATTTACCCATGGAATAATAATTTGCCCTCTCCGGGTCAGGAATGAGATCCTTCCCCAAGTGGAGGAGTTCAAGTATCTCGGGGTCTTGTGAGGGACAAATGGAGCGGGAGGTTGACAGGTGGATCGGTGCGCCATCAGCTGAGCCAGAAGGAGAAGCTCTCGATTTACCAATCAATCTGTGTTCCTACCCTCACGTATGGTCACGAGCTGTGGGTAGTGACCGAAAGAATGAGATCGCCAATACAAGCGGCCGAAATGAATTTCCTCCGCAGGGTGTCTGGGCTCTCCCTTAGAGATAGGGTGAGAAGCTCGGTCATCCGGGAGGGGCCCGGAGTAGAACCGCTGCTCCTCCGCATCGAGAGGAGTCAGATGAGGTGGCTCGGGCATCTGGTTAGGATGCCTCCTGGACGCCTGGTGAGACGCGTCCCACTGGGAGGAGACCCCGGAGAAGACCCCGGACACGTTGGATCTCTGGCAGGGGAACGCCTCGGGGTCCCCCCAGAAGAGCTGGAGGAAGTGGCCGGGGACAGGGACGTCTGGGTTTCTCTGCTTAAGCTGCTGCCCCCGCGACCCGATCCCCGGACCAGCGGAAGATAATGGATGGATGGATGGAATAATAATTTAAAAACAATGTGAAAAGTTTTGGTTTGTCATTCATATTTTCTTTGGGAGTGTGCTTGGTGTAATAAAGAGAGTGCTTGTGTTAGGTGTTTTTATTCAAGAAAAGTAGTTTTTGCATAGTAGAAGGGCTCAAACGGTTTCTTTTTTTTTTCTCCAGCTTTGGAAAATATTCTTTCACAGGGAACAGAGGAGGCTGGTGTGACCAAGAACTGTTTGGGTCGAAATATTCCCACACTTTAGAACGCTTCCTCGATGGTTGCTCCATGAGAGAATAATCCAAAACTCCGAATATCAAAAAACGTGAGCTGTTCGTAACGTATAATACGTGTAGAACGGGGACATGAACCGGGGCTTCAGCCATCTTGAATACACTGAATCGCGGAAAATGTTCAAAGCTCCGCACATCAACTCGAAGCAGTCAGCTGACTCGGTCTGAATGAAGCAGTGAAGTGGTTCAAACGTCATCAGTGACGTCACATGAAGCGAGCTCCGGCCCACTGCTTCACTAAGCGTGCTTCGGAGCTTCGGTGTTGGAGGTAACATCACTACATGACACAAATAATATGCAGCGCTAAAGCTTTCTACATATATGAAATACAGTGGAATACAATGTGTTATATGAATTTAATTTGCAACGCCCTCTTCCTGCTACTACCTTAAGCTGCTGCTGAAACTCAAACCACCGGGGAAGTAGAAAATTTAGGCCGTCTTTGTTATCGCGCCATATTTACTACGAGCTGCATCCGAAACTTCTCGCTATACGCCTCAGCTCATGTGACCGTTAACGTGCTGCGGATAATGTGCAACACCACACAGACAACTTCATTTAAGTTTGTGATTTGAGTTAAACACTACCAACGTGTGTTTCACGTTGTGTGGCGCGACAAGTGCTAATACACTGGACTGGCGGCTGTGCACCGCTTTGCTGCATCAACGATGCGTTCACTGCGCGGCATCGTGCACAAGGCTTTACAGACCCAGAAGAGTTTCAGCAGTCTTTTGCTGCTACCTGTTGCAAGGTGGATTTAAACCATACAACTCCGCCCACATACAAGTCATTTCTCATGTTACTTTAGAAACCACACCCACAAATCGTAATACCTCGACACTAAAGGCTGATTCTTAAGGCTCTAGCATGGTTGCCGCATCTGCTCGCGCGAGCGGTGTTGATGACGTCACGAGTTCGTGCCCGCCATAGGACCCTATATAGTGGCGCAAGTCGTTGCGCGCCAGTAGTTGCAATTTTCTCCGTCACAGAGGTGGCGCTGCTACGTGAAGGTTACCGCTACTCTACAACCACGAAAGTGGAGAAGAAAACAATGCCGCTGTCAAGAGCAAGAATACTGTAATTAATGATACTGCTGCAGTTTTCGGATCATTTTAATTTTTTAATTCAGTTAAAAGAGGTGAAGGTTTGAAGCCCCCGGCATCAACAGAGTCTCTGCCCTCTTCTTTCCTTCACGTATCTGTCCCGTAGCTTCTTTCACACATTCTTACAGAACTCTCCCTCTTTCCCCAAAGTTCTGCCAATCTCTGTGCACCAGTTTTGGGAGTTTACGTCCTCCCTGTGCTGTTTCACTGCAGTTTCGTACAGCTGCCTGTACAAACGCACCTCCTCACTGAGCCGGTCTCACATCGGTCCATCCGGTTCGTTGTGGTCGGCGCCGCCAAGTTACAAAAATCGACTGGTGCACGACAACGCGCTGCGCCGTCTTTTCAAGGCAAGCGCCAGGCCTGAAACGTCATTTTGACGTCACGGTCCACCACCGCCGTGACAGACGCGGCAACCATGCTACCGCCTTTACTCGGCGCAACCTCGCTCATACTAGCTGGTCGCAAATGGCGCAAACGGTCACGTGACCCAAAATTCCGCCACGCCCCCCTTCGCAAGCTAGAAAATCCTCGCGCGCACACAACTTTTTTTCTGACTTCGCACGCCCTCCACCGGAAACAGCTGACCAAGAAAAAGAAAAAATGAACACTGCAGAGACCGCGGTGACCGAGAGGGTGTGCCTCTACAAACATCTGTACGACACGTCTATGAAGTTACACTGGGACAACGTTTGACAAAGTTCGTCTTGTTGCAAAGGACGAACAATCCACCATCTCTTCTGTTTTTGCCGCAGCCGCTTAGCTCTGAGATGCATATACAGTTCTACACCCAGAGTAAATTCATTCCGCATCAGATGTGCCAGCCTCTGCTGACGTGACACCACAGGTGGCATTGTGTATGCCTTCTTCGTATGCTTTTCAGCTTGTTTCCTCAACAGTGACGCCCGCTGGTCTGGAGAGAACTGCAAATGTAACGCATTCTCGGCGCAAACTGCGCTTATGAGCTGAAGGAACTGTGAAGGGGCTGGCGCTTTCGATGACGTCATTAATGGTTCTCGAGCCAGAACAGTTGCGCGTTTGCGCCGAGTATGAATCAGCCTTTACTAGCTGGTCGCAAATGGCGCAAACGGTCACGTGACCCAAAATTCCGCCACGCCCCCCGTCGCAAGCTAAAAAATCCTAGCGCGTCGCAAGGGCGTGCACACAACGTTTTTTCTGACTTGCGTGAGCTCAACCGGAAACAGCTGACCAAGAGAAAGGAAAAATGAACACTGACGAGACCGCGGTGACCGAGAGGGTGCGCCTCTACAAACATCTGTACGACACGTCTATGAAGTTACACTGGGACAACGTTTGACAAAGTTCGTCTTGTTGCAAAGGACGAACATTCCACCTTCTCTTGTGTTTTTGCCGCAGCCGCTTAGCTCTGAGATACATATACAGTTCTACACCCAGAGTAAATTCATTCCGCATCCGCATCAGATGTGCCAGCCTCTGCTGACGTGACACCACAGGTGGCATTGTGTATGCTTTTCTTCGTCCGGTTCTTCAGCTTGTTTCCTCAACAGTGACGCCCGCTGGTCTGGAGAGAACTGCAAATGTGAAGGAACTGTGAAGGGGCTGGCGCTTTCGATGACGTCATTAATGGTTCTCGAGCCAGAACAGTTGCGCGGTTGCGCCGAGTAAGAATCAGGCTAAAAAGTTGTGTGCGCGACGATTTTTTAGCTTGCGACGGGGGGCGTGGCGGAATTTTGGGTCACGTGACCGTTTGCGCCATTTGCGACCAGCTAGTAAGAATGGGTCAAAGCGAGGTTGCGCCGAGTAAGAATCAGGCTTAACGCCTACATGTTGTAGCTTTTTGCTGCCACTTGGGGGCAGTGCCATAAATCTGTGAGACGGTCTGAGCTGTGAGCTCATTCCTGCTGTCCTCGTTCCTTTTGCTTTGCTTTGCCGTGGAAAAGAGAGAAGTCAAAGTGGACAAAGATCTGATTTGTGATGAAGTCAAACTAAGCGTTCAAATAAAGACGATTGTCCAGAGAAGTTTTTGTCTGAGCTGTTCACCCGTTCTTCTTTGCTTTGTATGGTTTTTGGCGCTCCGTAATCTTTGTTGTGAAATCAATTGCTGTCCGCCCCTTCCAGCTCTAGGTGGTGTGAGCTAACTTTCAACTTAGGCTGGGAATAGACTTACTTTTAATTGTGGATATGCATGTTTATCATGGTTGCCCAGCGTATCCCAGGTTTGTTTGGAGTGTAGTGTGTGCTAGGGCTGAACGATATGGACAAAATTTCATATCTCGATATTCATGCCAGATATCTCGATATCGATACGATACGATATGACTACAGGTTTGATGAAAACCAAGCATTTTTCAGAAAAATAAAAACATCATAAAACAAAAGAGTGCACTTTTATTGATTAATTTTCGCCAAGCACGACCTGCACAACACCTCGCTCTGGTCGACATCATTCTTTCTAAATCCAAAATACCTCCAAATAATGGAGGATGATTTATGTTTTGGCACAAAATTAGATTCTGCACTGCCACCGGCCGAATTATCTTCCGCGCTCATGTCACTTTTCTTTCGTTTCTTTCGTTTTGATTTCGCCGTGAATTCCCCGTGAATGTGTGTGGCTGTGTGCGTCTCAGTCTACTTCTCCCTCACTCCCACCCTCCTATGTTTGTCATTGGTTGGCTTCAGCTGTCGATCCACAGCAAGCGTGAAATAAGCTTTGTGGTTGGCTGGCGGTGGGGTGCGTTCAAGCGCAATCTTAAAAGTAATGTTTATGGTGACTGCCGGAGCTGTATAAGCAAGGCGAGCGCGGGGGAAATATATCGTTTATATCGTTGCTTTTTCGAAATTACTTTCTTGAATGTTCATATCTCGATATAGATACGATAACGATATATCGTTCAGCCCTAGTGTGTGCATATCCTGAAAAATGAATGCTGCGCTTTCGTAAGCTCCAAATATGTAGGCGACTGGTCGGATGTAGGGTCATAGGGTCAGCAGAGGTAAAAATGGCGGGAAGTTTTGAAGGTAAACTTGTAGAGAAAGTCCACAGTTATCTGTATATTTACGATGTTTGTCAAAATTGCTGATTAGAGATCAGTGCCAATTTTGGAAACATGCATGCATTGAGAAAAATGTTGGAGAAATGGGGAGGGAGCAGTGCCTATGGCGTATTTTTTTTCCAGCATGAGTCATCTGGTGTGGCCCCTGATGGAATCATTGTACACAAATAGGTATGTAAAGAATTACGCCCACAATGGATGAAGTGTGATTAAAAAGAATGTATATTCGGGCCTTAAAAGTGTTTGCTCAGCACAGCATCATCTCTGGAGCCTGTACATTGATAGCTTTGTGGAGCAATGAAAGTATGTCCGTCTGTATTAGAAAAAACGGACGCAGATGGATATTTCCATGTAGGTATGAAATCAGCCTTTAGCATAACCAGTCAAATTCATGTGGGCAAAGTTTGATGATCCAAATGGATTCACAGCTTGACATACTTTTAGAGGTAACTTCAGCTTGCATTTTGAATGAAATTTCATTGTTGAATATATTGCATTGGTAAAGAAAAATTTGTGTCCCGATAACTATTATTTCAAATGATCCCACTCTGTCTACTAGTCCTGTACGAGTATTTACTGGGTGACAGCTGATCAATAGTGGGGCCCCAGTGAAAAGGGACTGGCAACGCTTACTACTGTAATACAAATTGGAAACTTTAACTATGTATCCCCAAATTTTGTGATTGATCTCTTTCTGATCAGCTGACAGATTAAAGGCTTCTTCATGTGTTTAGAACGTTGTCCGACTGCTTGAAATAATATAAACAATTTAAAGAGAAACTATGATCTTTTAGAAAATGACACACCGCTGTTGATGAAACTTCCCCCGGGTTGCTGAAATTAGTTTGACCTTCAACAGGTAGAGATGTGAAATTCAGCGTGGACACTGTGCAGTAGTGGTTATAGTCCCTGGAACATCACCAGCGAGAGTTAAGTTTCCTGCAGAATAAATAGTTTTCATGATGTTATAGATGTCAGTATTGTGGTGAAGGGCTTTTACAGTCTCCCACAGTGGCAATAGACTGCAGCAAAGACGTGTTCAATTTAATCGACTGTAAGATCTTTTTGAAAATGTCAATAATCAAGTAAGAGAAGAGTCATGTCCTCATAACCCTTGGTTGGTTACCCTAAGTACTTGAATACAAGGCAACTGGACTTAATTAAATCTTTGAATGTTGTGTGGTAGATGTCAATAATGGTGACCATGAAGGTGGTTGGTCTGGGGATGGTGGCCCTCACTCTCAGTCTGGAGCTGCTCGGCTGGTTCTTCAATCGCCTCAGGCCGAGAAGAACCCTCAATGAGGTCCTGTTCTTCCCCTCAAAGGTGGCCTGTGTGGAGCACATTTTTACTCCCACTTCACCTCGGTAAGTGAAATGTAAAATGACTTCATGGAATACAGCTATTTGTGGTTTTCGTCATGTCATCGTTGGGACTTTTTTGATAATGTATTTAAATTTTTCAATGTGAATCAGAAACTATTTAGCAGTTTACTGTGAAGACACAGCTTGACTTTTGCTTAGTGGCACTCCACGACTTTCTACTGTATTTCAGTGGGAGTTGTCTTTCGTGCCCGAAGCATATTTTGTGTGTTTTCCAGAGACCGAAAGACCAAAGAAGAATAGAAGAGAATAGAATAGAAGAAACTTAGGCAAACTTAGGGGTCTTGCTTTAAGTGACCATTAGGCGTAAGAATTGGCACACAGCTAACCAACTTTTTTTCCTGGTTTCTGCCCCTCCAGTATCTGTTTCTGCTCGTTACCTCATGGCACAGACACCTCTTTTTCCCGTCTTCTCCGCCGCCTCCTGTCTGCTTCCAGCACTCTGGACTTGTGTGTTTTTTCCTTTTCCAACATGGATCTGAGCAGGGCTGTACTGCTGCTACACAGCAAGGGCGTGACCATCCGAGTCCTTACTGACAAGGACTACTCGGCCATCACTGGCTCTCAGATAGGGGTCCTCCGCAAGGCTGGTAAGGGACACATATTTGTCTGTTTTATTTTAATCATAATAAAATACATATTCCTTCAAGTTGTATGATAATGTAGCAGTGTGGCCTAACCCAACGAGACATATATAGCACTTTTAGAGATACTATTAGTTTGAAAAGAAAAAAGTCTCTTTGACACCTTTATTATAGACACATTTCCTTGAGATACGGGAAGTATGATGGTGGTCTTTGTCAACAACTGGAGCTCACTCCATGTTCTCGAAATTCAAGCATCATTGTCAGGAAGCCCCAGGTGATTTCTCAGTGGTGAACACTGAGAAGATGGAGTGTCAGGGTGAGTGGAGGGTTGTTGCCTCCACAAGCCCTGGAGTGAGTCAGAGAAATGGGGCTCTGAAAGTGTCTGACTCATGCTGTCTCACTTTGTCTCGCAGCCCGCTCTGCAATTTAGTAAATCACCGCTACTGCGTGTGGTTAGGTAAGAATTAAGTAAGTACCAAACTGGCAACCAGACAGCAAACGTTATTAGGCAAAGTGTTTCTGTATGTGTGTGTGTTTTAGTGAATGGTGACTGCAAACCTCATGACAAAACTCTTTGGCTCAAGGAACAATAAACTCTTCCTCTCATACTATATTTTCTGATTATCTTGCAGAAACATTTTTATTCTTGCTGAGCGTAAATGCCTCCAGCATGCCGTAGCTGAGCTTGCTGCCACTGGTCGAGGTACAGGGATTATTCCCCTTTTGTGCACAGGCTCTTAAAAGGATCTTAAAGGAACATCTTCCACACTGCCGGTGTCCTGGGGGGAAAATTGGAAAGGTGGGGATCTTTTATTGCTGGTTCCATTTGCCCTTGCCCATCATTTTTGTCTGTCTTCACCTGGCGAAAAAGAAAAGAAGCAAAAAAGCCATTAACACAGAGGGATCAGAGGACCTGGGAGGTGTTTTCTTGGAAGAGGAATGCTCAGAAAATGACTTCAAAACCCAGTTCTGGTAATTACAACAGCAGGCCCAAATTATGGAATCCCCACGCTTTGCTTTTTTTTATTTTGTACTAAACAGATGTGAAACAAAACAGTTGCATTTAACAGCTGGACCTTCTGGCTTAAAAAAAAAAGCAAAGAACACCTTTTGTCAACTTCATCAGACGAAGTAGAGAAAATAACTATGGAATCACGCAACTGTGAGGAAAGAATAGTGAAATCGTGAACCCAAAACTAAATAAAATAAAATAGCAGTCAGTGTTTTGTTTTTAATAACAGCTTAAATTCTCTGAGGCATCGACTTCCCTCACCAGTGAAAAGCAATGGTCTCCATCCACCATGTTCCAAAGTTTGGATACTCCATACAGGTTGTATTTATCATGCTGAAAGAAGACCGCAGCATCACCGAACCTCCTTTTGATTGATGATGTGAGAAAAGTGGCCTAAATGTCAACATCCACTTGGGAATGTGCTTGTTTTTCTTCAAACATCACGTTTTATTGGACCTGCCCAATGCAGATTAGTGATTCAGCACTGAATACCTCTTTCATGCATACATCCACAGTCCACGCCTGCTTTTCTTTAGCTCGCTGTAACCTTATTTTCTTCTCTTTAGGTGTTAGTGATAATTTACCTTAAGCTTTTCAGAGTGTGACTCCCATTTCCTTCAGCCTGTTTCCTTACCAATGCTGACTCTTGTTTCTACACATTTGCCTTTAATTTCTTTTGTTATACAGTTTCTATTTTCAGGCACATCGCTTTGAGTTTTCTGTCATGACTCTTTGATGTTTTCCTTGGTCCGTACCTGTATGTTTCTCTTTTACAACCTTACCATTTTGCTTATACTTGCTCCACATTTAGACGCAGCTAATTGGGAACACCAACCTCTTGCTACACCTTTCTGAATGAGTTTTTATAATCCCTTCCTTTGTTTCAACTGACAGCTCTCGTGCTGGGGCCATTTTTCCTGCCAATCAGCTTGTTAAGCCCTACAGCTGCTCTCTGTTAACTGCAGACTCATTAGCATATTTGTTTTAGAAATGTAAATTACAAGGTGACTGGCAACCTGTCCAGGATGTACCCCGCCTCTCGAACATTGACGACTGAGATAGGCTCCAGCCCCACCACGACCCTGAGTTGGATTAGGCGGGTATAGAAAATGGATTTTTAAGTATATTTAACAAAGCTAGAATATTAAGCTTTTAAATAAGACTATATCCACAGGTTTTACAAGTTGCACTTCGAAGCCAAAGCTTTGAGAGCACATCTAGCTCTAAGAGGAAGTGACCATAAAAGTATACGCCAGAGTTGTTCAAATGAGGTTAGAGAGCTATGACTGTGTTTACCGCAGACATCATTTTGTGCTGTATTTCACAGCTCCAGCTTTGGTTATTGGTGCTGGCACTACTTATTTAGAAATCCTTTTTAGTCTCGTTGTTTTTCAGTCTTAAAAGAGCAGCTTGATTAATCACTCATGATTGTAAAAGTAAAAGACAATACTGTAGAAAAGTCCTCAGCCAACCCCCGTCTCTTTATTTCCAAAGCGCCAAACTGTCTTGTGATCTTTAAAGTGGTCTTGAGCAATAGTTCCACAAGCTATCTGAAGGTCCTTCGGGCATTGGCTGCTTTTTCCTCTCATTTTCAATCCAGTCCTTGTACCAAACCATTTTCAGAGGAATGTTATTTTATTTTTTTCTAAGCAACTTAACACTGACCTATGAATCATTCAAGCATAAAATGAGATCACATTCAAAGAATGAACCGGTCTTATATATTCACATAATAGAGAACTTAGCATAGAACCCACTCCAAATCGTTCCTTTAGGCACTTTATACGTGCAGTGCAGTCTGTTGCAGAGATGCATTGTTTATCCTCATTTCTTTAGTTTTATCTATGAGAAATGCCTAAGAGAACACGGTACACAGACATAAAATCAAGAAGCTGTTTTTAAAGGAATAGTTTGCCTCTTTTGACATGACACTGTATGACATCCCATACTAGCAATATCATTTATGAACATTTTCTTACCCCCTGCTGCGAACTGTGAGCCGAGTTCCAGCCTCGTTTTAAAAAATAAAGCGTTCAAAAGAGTAATACATTTGCGTCACAAAATCGTTCATCCAGAAAAAGTCAGACCTCACAATTGCTTGGCGCTATTTTCTCTCTCCCTTATCACTGCCTGCTGTGTAAACTGTGCAGACCGAAGTGCAGACCGACCAGTCCCCTGCTTCTGAGCAGCAAACACTGTAACAGGTGCGGCTGTCGGCAGGCGGCAGCAGGCAGTGATATGAAGGGAGAGAAAATAGCGCCAAGCGATTGTGAGGACTGACTTTTTCTGTTGAACGATTTTGTGATGCAAATGTATTACTCTGTTGAACGCATATTATTCTGAGAAGCAAAACGCTTTATTTTTTAAACCCCAGCCAACTAGCCGGACTACCTTCGTCAACGCCAAAACGAGGCTGGAACTCGGCTCACAGGACGCAGTGGGGGGTAAGTCAAATTTAATAAATTTTATTGCTAATATGGAATGTCATACAGCTTCATGTCAAAAGAGGCGAACTATCCCTTTAAGGAAGGGAAATGGGGAGAAAAGGCTGAGCTGTGCCAAATGTGACAAGAAGTGGGCTGAAAATCAGTGGCAGCAGGTCTGATGGAGGGATGAATCCTCCCCAGAGTCCGGACCTCAACATTACTGAAGCAGTGTGGGATCATGTTGGCAGAGAACGGAACAAAAGGCAGCCCACATCCAAAGAAGAGCTTTGGGATGTCCTTCAAGAAGCCTGGAGAACTATTCCTGAAGACTCCTTAAAGAAAGGACAGAAAGCTCGTCTAAGAGTGTCCAGCTGTGTTAAAGAATAAAGGTGCTCAGACCAAATATTGACTTCAGAGCTTGGTAGAATTGTACGAGCTTTATTTTTGAGTAATATACTGTATTCCGTTCATGTTGGTATGTGTTTCAATAGATCACTGCACCTTCTTTCCATTTTCCTAACGGCACATAAAAATTGAGGGATCGCTCGAGATGTTTGCACAGCAGCATAGCTGAACGTTAGCATCAGCAGAAAATGGTTTACTCATAAACAGCTCACCTGCTTGCCAGCAGCCAGTTGTTTGGATAAATACAAAAACTGTACACTGCAAAGGGATGTAATGGTTTCACCCCACTCTCTCCCTCCTCTCCACAGGGATCTGTGTGCGCTGCGATGCGGCCTCTGTACACATGCATCACAAGTTTGCGGTGTTGGACGGCCGGCTGCTCATCACCGGCTCCCTTAACTGGACGCTGACAGCAGTGCAGAGCAACAAGGAGAACGTCCTCATCACCGAGGAGCCGGACCTGGTGAAACCCTTCATCAAGGAGTTCCACCGGATATGGGCGCTCAATGATCCAGCCCGAAACCACCAGAACCAAAAGCCAAGCAGCGATGACACACTGAGTCAGAGCGCAGGGAGCTTTGGCATTAGCGCTGACGTTAAATGTCTTCAGGCAGCTCGGCCACAAACGCCTCCAGGATCGATCTGCCCTTGACACGAAGAGACTGGGTTGACTTTAAGTTTAGGAGGACTTGGTCATGTCCACGTGACTGTTACTCTAAAAGATGATGGGAGTTTTATGACGTTATTTGTTGTTGTGAATAATCGGGCCAAGTCTGCAGTTAAGAGTTCTTGGTTTTTACACGTTTTGTTTTGGTCACGCTTACATTTTTTCCCCCGTTCAAAAGCTGTGCCTTTTACGTCGACCTGTGGCAGAGCTCCTGCACTTCAGAGTCAGATGGTGTTCATGTTCTGCTGGATGAGAAAAATCGTTCATTTACTTTCTTTTAAATTTACATTATGTCACGTCACAGGTTGCTTTTCTTTTTAAAACATTGTAAATTGGTCCAAAAATAAATGTAACATGGTTAAAGATTGATTTGATGTTTTTTTTAATTAAAATCAGTTGTAAAAAACTAAATTTGTGTTGTGTTTATCGTGGCACTCGCTTTAGAAGTCCAGCTTATCAGGGTTTTTTTTTGTTGTTGTTTTGGTTTCTGGCTGCAGTCTCAGTGACCATGTTAGAAAAGCTCAAATAAATCCCCTCCAATAGCAGGTCTATTGCACCATTTCCCCTCAGGTGTTGTTTTTTTTCTGCTCTGACATGATTCACTTTGTTCCAAATAGTTTCAAAGTATCATGACTTGTTGTTTCCCAACAAGCGGAGCTGATCGGGTTGGAACATGATGCTGAATGTGCCCATTCACTATTCCTGTTCACTCTCAGGCTGATGCTAAAAGACACAAGTTGTCGGTCCTGCATGTAACATTTAAACAGTTTCTGACACTGGTACAGTGAATGGATAGGGAATGTTAGACCTCACACACCAGCTGCTAATTTTTTCTTATCCAAGGTCTAAGTAACCAACTCAGCAGAGAGTCCATGAGTTTTGGATGCTCAGCCGTTTAAGGTCTGCGCCAACAAACACATCAATGGACTGAAGTTTATTAGGGAAAGTGCATCAAGTAAGAAGAGACTCAACTTCAAAACTCTGGAAATAGAGCTACTCAGCCTTCAAAATAAATGTCAAATTAGTTGAGGGGGGGTTCCTAATAAGTTTGATGAAATCTGATTTTTTTCCTTTCTTTCTTCTAAGGTAATTGTGGATTGGGTATATCTGGATTGTGTACAGATGGTCAGTCAAAAGAAGTAGTGTGATATTGCTGTCTATAGGCTGTCTCCTGTAAGGTGCCATGAGCAGCATCTACCTGCGAGTTATCAGGCTGCTGCACTAAAGGGCACCTTAAACACTCAAAATTACTTAGAAATGCACACGTACACATGCTCTTGCACCACAAACTGCTTTTCGAAAATACTCCTTTCGATCATTCGACTTCTACATCATGTTATTTCTTTCTTTTCTTCTGTTTCGTTTGTTGTTTTTTTTGTTGTTTTTTCTCTCCCCACAATGAATTAAGAGCAGTATTCATTTTCTACTATTTGTTTGTAGTGTGTCAAGGGGGCTCTGAAATCAAGACTTGAATTACTTTTAATGATGCTCCATTTTTTTACATTTGACACTGTTCACCATCTTCCACCATCTGTCCTTTTATAAATGGGCATAAAAGAAGGAATCACACCAGCTACTCTTAAACTGATAACATTGTACCAAATGCGATGTTAAAACAAACAAGTCCAAATGCCATGTGTTTATTTTTGTTTGGGGGGGAGGGGGGATTCCACTTTTGAGCGTTTGTTTTATTTCTAAAGTTCCTACCGGAAGCGCTCCTTTGACTTCCTGGCTGACTTGACGGGTTCCGCGGCAGATGTCCCAGCGTTGGGCGCCGTGAGGAGATCCGGGAGCGGAGCACCTGAACAGGAGCGGCCGACACCAGCACACGCCCTTCGACTTTTTGGCTGAGGTGGACGGCTGCGGGAAGGACGGCTAAGAGAGACTCGCAGTAAACGACTTCTGAGGTAATTTGCGTGCAAGGGAGCCTGTTGAAGTGTGTCCAACCAGTTTTTAGCAGTTACCGTATGGTGGATCTGCGTTGCCAGATTGGGTGAACTGTTAGTGCGACGTCAGCTTCGACACCAGAATATTAACTTTTATGTTCGTGGATTATCAGGCTTATTTTTTCTTTTCTTTTCCACATATGCAATAGGATTAAATTCAACAAGTGGGATGGGATATCCTCATTAAGATAATGTTCTGATCTGGTCTGGAATCATTCACATATACTAACTGAGTCTAATGTGGCGCGGTTGCTTATATTCAGAAAGACATGTTTCCTTTCCCAAAAGTGACTGCAAAAAAAAAAACACCTCAACAGTTTGGGGCTAGTTTCTTGCTGATGAGAAGGCGCATGCGCGGTATTTTGCTGAGTGTGTGCAACAGCACGCCGACCATGTCCCCTCCTTTATGATCTTGGAACTGGGTAATGCTGAGCTGGTCTCCGGAGGCATCTCATCAGCAGCAGCCAAGGAGGAGTATTACTCTGCTATTCCTCAGGGGGGAGGGGGCGTTGAGGGAGTGGATGTGCGCATGCATGAATGGATGGTTCAGGGAAGGGAGGAGAGAGTGTGGAGAGGGGAGGGGGTGAGATATGGATGGCTTATGACAGGGAGGATGCATAGATGGATGGATACAGGCAAGTTAAGGGAGATAGATGAGCGTGGGTGTGTGTGTTTAAGTGGGAGTGCCAGTGGGTGGATTAATGGTCAGGAAGGTGATGGATGAAATGCGCTGGGAGGTTAAGAGAAGCTACTGCCCTCAGCACACCACTCAGTTTTTTTTTTTCTTGATGCTATAAGTTTCTGTCATGACTTCATTTGACAAACAGCCGTAGGGAGCGGTAGGTGACAGTTAATGGGAGAAACAGTGGAAGGAGCACGTTGTGGCAGTGATTTACCGCACAGTGATGAGCTCTAAGAGGGGTAAGGCAGGGAGACAGAGAGGCGTTTATCCCCACCAGTTGGATCAGGCCAGCTTGAGTCAGGAAGGTGATGCAGCCAACTCATTCACATTACTCACTTCCTAAAAAGATTTTCAGGCAGAGCAATTCTTAAACGTGCAGTTTTTACTAGTTGAGGGATACAGAAAGCTCTTTTAAATGTTTTTTTTTTTTTATCAAGGCCTCCATTTATTATATTCACTTTGATAAACGAGACCGTGTTCTGTGTCTGCATTACCTGCTCATGTAACAACGACGTCCTCGGGACTTTCCGTTATTTCAGAAATGAATGGCAGCACTCAGTAGAATTTATAAATCTTGTGTCTGACTTCCCCCACATCTCTTTTCTCTTTGTGTAACGTCATCAGTGACGAGGCAGGCCTGTCCTTTAAGTTGCTTACAGTTGTTTCCTGCCTGCTTAAGCCCACGTGCAGTGTTGCATTTAGCAAAACCCAAACTTGTACGTACACTTGTTCTTCACTTTGCATTCATTTACCTGTGGTTTTGTTGTTGTTTTTGTTTTTAGCACGGTGCTACATACTGAATTAGCATTTTCATTTTGATACATGATTATTTGTCAAACAAAACATTAGCTTTTTTAATAAATACTTTTATGCTGGTCTTATGCTAAAAGCCTGCTAATGATAACTTATAGCAACATAGTGATCAAACAACACAGTGTCTTCAGACAGAGGGTTCTTCAGACAGAGGGTTCTTCAGCTCCACTGTTATAGGGACTATTTCATTTTCCTACATACTGCACAATGATGGAAGTGCACGTAAAACATTTGCTAATGCCACAAAGTAAAAGGTGAAGTTTAACCAATGACGTCATCTTTTCCTAAACCTAGCAGCCGAAAACAGAGGTTGTATAGGGAATATAAAAACAACACGCGTCCCACTTAGGAAGACAGTAGTCCCACGCAGGACTGGACCTCTCATCTCCTCTTGTCCCACTTCATTTGACAGATGGCATTGGCCAGAGATCCAGGGGAGGTCCAGGAGCAGAGAGATGCAGCCGACCAGAACTTTGACTACATGTTCAAGCTGCTGATCATCGGCAACAGCAGCGTGGGAAAGACCTCCTTCCTGTTCCGCTTTGCAGATGACTCATTCACCTCAGCGTTCGTCAGCACCGTGGGCATCGATTTTAAAGTCAAGACCATCTACAGGAATGACAAGAGGGTCAAGCTACAGATCTGGGTGAGATGATGAAAAACACTGAGGGAACATCACTTATCTCTGAATGAACTCATACACGAGCCCCTGAAAACTGCTTTCACATTTGGGCCGCTTGTGATGAGCGTGCCGTTCACGTTTTAAGTTAATGAGGTTTTCTTGTGTGAGATAAAACCTCCCTGCCACTTTACCTCAAACCGGCCACACTCAGTTTTTAAGAAGGTATCGCAAAAGAACCTTCTCAACTTATAGACTGTGTTTCTTGTCAAATATTCTTCTGCATTCACCATTTCTTTCATTTTATCTCCGCTTTATCAGCTTTCTGAAATGTGTAAACCGGGCAGGAGCAGCCATAGCTAAGATGCTCTGGAGCACAAACAGCAGCTCTGGGTGCCAAGCCTTTGTTATTAGCAGACCTTTATTTAAGATTCTCAAAGTTTTTAATATGATTTTGATTTGTGGTATTTTCCTTCGCTGCCTTACCTGTGTGTTGATATGCTAGGCAACTGGAAACCCAATTCTTTCTTTATGGAGCTCTATAATCCGGGAAAGTGTGCATTACTTCGCTTTCATCTTCCTCGATCCTCACCCGCCGGGCTGTGACCAGTATTCCGGGCCCACTTTTATTTGTCTGTGCCAATGTAAGAGGCCCGGCTTTTTAACTGAGTCCCACCTCTTATTTGAGAAAATTACGACAGTCGACCCCATAAAACATGCAATCTGTGGCTCTCTTTTTTTTTTTTTTAATGTGGAATATGAAGAATATATTCAGTTTCTTTTTGTTAGCTGAAGAAAAAGTTCAGTTTTCAAAACCTGCATTTTGACTAAAAGTACATGAAACTTTTAGAACTTTTAATACTCGGGGATTTTCTTGAAGGAGCTGAAATAATAATTCAGGACCAGAACTTACATTTGCACTGAGTTCTAAGACACAGGTTAGAATAGGCAAATGGAAGTTCATTGAGGTGTGAAACGTCTCTCTTCGCTGGAGTGGCCAGCAGCATTGCCTCCACAGAGCAGTCAAACCAGGAAGTGCACCTCAGAATCTGTTAATTTGACACATTTCTAGAATACTGTGGGTGTTTATGTTTTGCCTTGGAACATAACCACTGTGAAACATTTGGCCATTAGCATTTATTGCTGTGATTCACAGCTTTGTTCTCACAGTCGCTGATTTCGCTCTTCCACGGTAGACAAGTATTATGAGCTGCCGCTGAGCTCCAATCACTCAAAATATGCTCACACGGTGCTCTCACATTTCTACAGAGATGTGTTTTTTCTGTTGTTTTGTGGCTTGGAATGTAGCTGCTTTGAAAAAAAATCAATGACTAAGGTTTTATTCGCTGCTTCCTTGTCACTCTTTAAATGAAGCTGGTATGAATGACTGAGCGAGGATGTTGTTTTTTTTAAAAAAAAAAACATTTTCCTGGGATACACCTTAAAGTTACCTTAAAGTGAACAGATTATAAGTTATGCTTTAGAAGAAATGTGAGATCCCTGGGACAGAAAGTCAGAAACAAAACACTGGGAACAATTGTTTAATTTGTTTAATGTTCAGCACCGCAGGCCCCAGCCTGATTTTATTTTCCCAGTGTTTTGGCCCTGACTCCTGCTGTGGAAACAGAGGTGGGGTTAGGACAGGACCTGCCAAATAAACCTATTTTCTGGAACAAGTTCCAGTGGTAGAAGTGCAGCTAAGCTGTCAATCATCACACACACACATTCTGGATTCTTCTGATTCTGATAAAGGCCAGAACACACTTGACTGTTTCATCATTGAGAAGCGTGTTCATCTTTTTAGAGTCGTGTTTTTTGGCCTCTGTTAGCATGTTAATACCAGAAGGACTGAACAGGCATGGCTTGTTTGGTAGGGTTGCCGGGAGAAAGGCTTAAAACGAACATGAGAGTAGGTTTGTTAAGTTGCATGTGAACAAACCAAGAGACCAGGGGCCTCATGTACAAAGGGTGTGTACGCACAAAACCGGGCGTACGCACCTTTTCACGTCAACGATCAGATGTATCAAGAGCGAAAAGACCGTGGAAATGTGCGGTGCCTCACGGCAGCTTCAGGGCTGGCGTACGCACGTTTCTGCAGCTGTTGATTCTTTGGCGACACCTAAGGTGATGTTGGGAAACTGTTATAATAAATAAATGTGAAAACAATTAGTCCTCAGACAGTGATGTGCACATTTCAGATAGATGAACAATTAATACTGATAAACAATTAATACACCCATGTGTCTGCAATTACACGAGTGGATATAAAAGCATGCGCATAGTGGTGCAACGCATGCCATTAAAAACAATGGCTGCTTTAGCAGTATTAGAAGACTTTGCAAATGGTGCAATTCGAAGAGAGCATGTGTTCAGAGACAGAGAGGATTTACTGGCACATGATGGCGACTGACTCATTAGCCGTTTTGAGGGAAATCCTTCTGGAACTTTGCGCAGAGCAGCGGCCGGCGTTGGAGCGCAACACAGCGAGGAGCCATGCGCTGCCGGTGCTCACAGGTGATGTGCACACTGGGGTTCCAACCGGGGCATTCCAGAGGGAGCTGGCCAACCGATTGGGACTGTGCCAGCCTACCCTGAGCCGAGCCATGCCGAACACATTTTTGCGGGCCTCCACTTCAGAAAGTAGCTCCGACATCTCGCTTTCCGTAAAGTTCTCATTTTTTCCCATCTTATTCATTCTTTTTTCTGTATTTTCTGATCGTGCAGCGAGGGGAATCGCAGGTGCAGGGCTCATTTAAATATGATTTGCATATTTAAGTAGGGGCGTGGACAGGGAGGAGTCGGGTGTTCCGACATGTGCGCTCAATTCCACGTTGATTGGGATGTACAAACGAAATGTGCTTGGATTGATGCGTGCGCACAGATTCATACATCTGACGTTGGAGGGCATTTGGGTTTGAGCGTACGCCATGTTTCAGTAGGAAATCCACGCAAGTCTTTGTACATGAGGCCCCTGGAGATGTTTGGCCATAATGCAAAGCACCTTGTTTGATGAAAACTAAACACAGCATATCAACTGTCAAGCACAGTGGTGGAGGGCTGATGATTTGGGCTTGTTTGGCTGCCACGGGACCTGGGCACCTTTCGCATTCTGTTTTGTGTCATTGTTCACCCGTACCGCGAGGCGCCATTTTCAGTTTTGCTTCATTCATCCATGCGCAGGCAATATATCTCTTATATGTAAATGTATTTTATTTATACAGCCCTTTACAGACAATCCTTACAATGTACCAAAGTGCTTTACAGCAGGTAATAAATTAAGAGAAGAATAAGTAAAAACAAATAAAAACAATAAAAGAACAGTGAAAGCAATAAAATACAACAAAATCAAATAAGATAAAATAAGATAAAAGTGTCATCATACTACTGGGTATTAAAAGCCATCCTAAATAAGTTTTTTTTAGTTCAGAGAACTAAAGGCTAAGGTTTTTAGCCTAGATTTGAAGAGGCCCAGGTCAGAAATAAGACGCAGCTCAACGGGGAGCTCATTCCAGAGCCTGGGGGCAGCGACAGAAAAATGCGACAGATTGTTATTATTATTATTATATGCAAGAGTTCATCAAACTGCTTCTGTCATATCATCTATTAACACAAGCCATTACACTGCCACCGTGTATTTAGCAGTCGATGGCGTATGCTACAGCTCATGAGTTGATTCTAAAACTTTTCCACACTTATTTCTTCCTAATTCCTTAACTTCCTTGAGTTTAGATTTGAGTTTTTTCAAATGAAGCTGAGAGTCTGCCCTTTCACCCTGTAGTCATTTTCATTATAACCCAAAACAATTTTAGATCTAAAACAACCAAAATTGTGTGAGTGTGAAGGTAATTATGGACCCAGCTTCGTCTGTAAACAGAAACTTTGAGTAATTGCCTGGTTCATTTAAGTTGAATAACTAGAGTAATGTATTCACATCAGCCGTGGGAATAATTGCATGTTTTTACATGGAATAAACTCTGGTCAGGCTCCCGAAAGCACAAAGTGTGTTAAGAGCCTGGTTAACCGACAAATCGAGCTGTGACGATCGCATCACGGTGGTCTGAAAAAGCTAATCATTTCTGTCAGAATGCTCTGGAAGCTTTTTCATTTCCTTTACAAGATAAAAGAAGAAATTACTATACAGAGAGAACAGGTCTGACAGACACTGTATCAACAGAAAGAAGTATAAAAACGCCCCAGTGTCAGTAATGTCAGAGCTCTAATTTTCTGTAATTTACTTGAGGTGATTAATGGCACTTACCTGTGGTTGAGTGGATTCAAAATTCATCTTCAACCCAAAGCAGTGTGAGTGCAGCTTTTCATTCATTACACAACAGTTTGTCCTCACCCCGTGATTTCCCTCTCACAAGCTGCTGCCTGTCATGAATTTCAACTAATTTCTCACACTCCGGAGTTAATGACAGTTGATGTTTAACATTGTCCCCCGACGGCAGGCTTCATGAAAGATGCATGGGCTGGAGCTGCTGGAGCCGAACATGCTGACTGTGCACACTGACACCGGGGACGGATCTATTACTGAATGTTAGTGGAAGGCGAGGACTCACCCTCGGTTCTCCTGGCAGATTAAAGCACACCATAGTTGTTTTCTTTTTGTTTTTCTAAGAGTAGCATGCTTTCTCTGACACGATGAAGATGCAGGGGGAGTAAAAACCCCGCAGATACCCCTGTAACATGTGCTGCAGTTGTTGGGGTTTGAACCGTGAAAATGTGGAACCTCAGAAACCGTCTGTTTGCAGGACACGGCGGGGCAGGAGCGGTACCGGACCATCACCACAGCTTACTACAGGGGAGCCATGGGATTCCTGCTCATGTATGACATCACGAGCCAGGAGTCATTCTGTGCTGTTCAGGACTGGTACGTAGAGCTGTAGAAATACAACCTCAAACAGGCTGGGATGATGTAAGTAAAAGACAAAGTTTTTGTAATTATTTGAAGGCTATATCTGATTAAAAGTACTACAAACGACAATAGAAGCAAAGAATTCAACAGATGTCTGGGATTCTGGGTGGTAGGCAGGACAGTTTAGCAGCCAGACTCTTCTACTGCACAGCCATCCCGTTAATATGCAAAATGTTGTTGATATTTTAATGCTGACCTTCCCAGAATGCAGCCCCGTGCCAGTACTGATGGCTTGTGATAACAAGTCCCTCTCCTCTTTAGCTCAGGGGACTTAAACTTTGAAATTTAGGTTTTGTCAGTCCACAGAATGGTTTTCAACTCTTCCTTAGTCCGTCTAGAATGAGCTCAGACTCACAGAGAGCAGCTGTCTCTCTGTAACTTGTTCATATGCATTTCATTCTTTGAACCGGCCGTGTTCACAGACCCGTTAATTGTAAATTCTCAGATTTGCTTCTTCATCTTTCAATGCGGTTGTAAAAACGATGGAAAAGTTTTTGGATAAGTATGGAAACACATTTGTATTTCCTGGATATTTCTCCTGTGTTTTTTTTTTTTTGGGGGGGGGGGGTTTATACGAAAAGATGAAAAAAATCAGCCTTTCTAAACCCACACCCAGCTACTATGATATCACCTTTTGGGTGTATTACCATCTTAAAGCCTTGAGTAAAGGCTTCTTGAGCATTTGAGGCTTTTTACTCATTGCCCCTTTGTCCTTATGGGCTGTAAGGGTGGCTGTGCCTCGGGTGGCTGTGCCTCGGGTGGCTGTGCCTCGGGTGGCTGTGCCTCGGGTGGCTGTGCCTCGGGTGGCTGTGCCTCGGGTGGCTGTGCCTCGGGTGGAGGAACGGCTTGCCGCCTCATCAGAGGGTTTGCTGCTAAGTCCACAGCCTCCACACTAAGCCCTGCTTTACCCACAACTGCAACTGCAACGTGCACGTCAGCTGTGTGTGAATGAGATGCCTTAAAAAACCTTTTTAAACTCACATAAAGTGCCATGTATTAGCCAAGCCTTAAAACATACCCTGCTTCCTTGTCCATAGTTTTACTGAATGAACAACATGTTGTAGCGAAGTCGACGTGAAGGAGACAATGAACGTACAAGGAAAGACGGCCATCAAATCGATTTAAAAAGGAATTTAAGTCATTTTTGCACTGGCTTCACTTTTCCAGGAAGCTCTATCCATCTTTTATCTACAGTTCGTGTTTTTCATCGTGTTTTAAAGCAGACAGCCAGTGAAGCCTCACCCCTCTGTGAGACAGGGTGAGTGAGGGCGAGTTTGATGTCATCCACCTCACAGTCAAATACTACATAACAACAGATACAGTGAAACACATAACGAAGCTGAGCAAAGCTCTAATACTTCCTTTTTTATCATTGAAAAAATAACTCCATGAAGCAGAAATGAAATTCTGGGTAATTATTATGTCGAGGGGAGGCAACAGAATAGATGGTACATAGCTGCCTCCCTCTGTTGCTCAATAACTGTTTATGTTTGAGGGTCTGTCTTTAAAAAGACAGAACTTAGAGGAATTGAGCCATCGCAGCTGTAATAGAACATGCATACCTCTAACTGTGACTTATTATTTCTTAGGTGGTATTTTATTTGATTTTTTTACAAATGTATTTCTCTTTATTGCCTTTTAGATAAATATGTTGTGGAATACTACAATGTTTTCCTCTAGAATTTTGAGTAAGTCAAATGTTTTTTAGCTTTAATGGTTAGTTGGAAGTATTTGATGGTTATCTTCCACGTCTGTCTTTAAAACAAGGCCAACTTGCTGTGGGCATGTACAGAGAGCAGCTTCTCTTCAGCGCTCAGGAGAGACAGATTGTCTGTTGGATCAGCGGCTGTGAAAACGTTGTGTTGCTGTTTCCCAGGGCAACCCAAATCAAGACTTACTCCTGGGACAATGCTCAGGTGGTGCTGGTGGGCAACAAGTTGGACTTGGAAGAGGACAGACAAGTCCCAACAGAGGACGCCCAAAGAGTGGCCACAGAGCTCGGTGAGTACCCAAACTTGCTTTATAGTGCCCGCGGGGACTTTTCATCGACTCGCTGCATTCCCCAGTTCCTCACCTGAAAAAGGAATATTACAACTGAAGGCCTAACCCCAGCTCTAACCCTAAACTTAACCATAACCGTAGCTAATTCAAATGAAATGCAAATAATGATAAGAAAAATTAAATCAAATAAATGAGGAGAGGTACAAAGAAAAAAAAGTGAAAATACCAAGATAATAGTTAAGGAACTTTATTTTGTGTTTTTTGTCACTTTTTTTTATGTAGATCTTTTTTTTCATCTTTTTATTTCAAAATGAATATCTTTATTTTTGTATGCAAATTACTCTATTCTAAATTTTTGCACCTCTTTTAATGTCATTGATCTTTTGTTATTGCTTTATTTTAGAATAAAAGCAATATTTAGAATAATATCAAATAAAAAAGGATTTTTTTATTTTTTTTATTTTTTTGACCTAAACGATTGGAATGTATTCTGAATATAATTCAAATGCCTGATTTAGTTGTTTTGTCTTATTTACTTTTTGTTTGTTTATGTATTATTAGTATGCCTTTCCTCATTCTTTTTCTTCACGTTTTTCACATTTATTCTCCCGTGGCACCCCGATCGTTCCACGCATCACTTGGTAGTTATTTCTGACCTTGTTTTGTTCTCCAACCTCCCTCCACAGGCTTCCAGTTCTTCGAGGCCAGCGCCAAAGACAACATCAACGTGAAGCAAGTCTTTGACAAGCTGGTGGACGTCATCTGCGAGAAGATGAACGAGACCGTCAACGGTGACGGCAGTCCGTCAGCCACTCAGAGGGAGGACGGCCTGAAGGATCGACCCCTCACGGGTCAGGGTGGCTGTGCATGCTGAAAGCCGCGCCTCTTAAATTGGATCTGTGTCTCACACCAAAACAGATTACCTAAATTGCCAAAAATCTGTCATGCTACTGGAATACTGGATGCTTAGCTCCCTCTCCATTTTCCTCCCGTGACCTTTTCCTCAACTCAGTGTTGAGTCGAGCACTCCCTCATAATTGCAATGTGACATTTAAACCTGAGATGCCAAAGAGCTGCGGTTGTGCCTTTTTCCTGTTTACACAGTGTAGTGGGTGAGCAGCACCTGTGGCAGGTGAGGATACTGAGTAGAAGAAATAAAAAATAAAAAAATAAAAAAGCATGAACCAGATCAGCACAGGGATTCACGTGCGATGTACTTGTGTCATACTGCTCCCTTGTGGCCGTTGTGTGAAAACGCACCATTAACGCCTTTGCCAATCGATAAAGTCGAACACACCAGAACGATGAGGCCACAAGCATGTGAGGGCTGTGTCACTCCAGATGTGTGTGTATTACACACATTTAATTTGATGTTTTGGAAGGACATTCTTGATTGATTTATTTATCTCGTCTTTTTGTATATTTAATGGTTGATTGTAGTTCAATATTTAATTTGCTGGGTTTATAGTAGGCCTCTTTAAAATTCAGTGTATCAAAGACATCTATCAGTACACGGCGCTCCTGCCCTGGGTTTATAAAAGGCCTCTTTAAAATTCAGTGTATCAAAGACATCTACCAGTACATCATGTTTCTCTGACATTATTTACACAGGGTCAATGGTGAGCAAAGAGGATAATAAAACTTCTCAAGTTTTCCACGCTGTGTCGTCATCCCTAATTCGTCACAATAAATCAGTCAAGTCGTGCTTTAACCTTTTATCTGTGCTGTTTTCAGTTCAACAGAAGATGAAATATTCACTGGCTCTGTGTTTTATGATCAGCGTTGAACTGTTTCATACCTCTGAACAAGTCCTCCCTTTGTCTGCAGTCTTCTGTGAAACGGAATAAATCATTGATGAATGCGAGTCACATCAGTTTCATCAGAAATTGGCTGCAATTTCTTTTTTAGATATCAGACTTTGCTCACCAGGAAATGTTTCTCCTTTTATTAAAATGAGAAGCGTTTCCCGGCTACCTTTCTGACGTATGAGGCATAAACTCTGATGTGTGCGTGTGTAAAAACCTGTGAGGAGATAAAGGGCCCTTTGAAAGCCTCGTTGAGCATACACTCCGGAATTATCGGACCTCAGCGGACACGCAGTCGCCACCGAAGTACAGGTATGTGCCTTCTGCTTGTGAAGCTTTTTAGCAAAACGTCCCACTGAAGGGCTTAACTGAACGTGTGCCCGTCCTTATTTAAACGCACATTAAAACATACACTGTCACTCTGTGACTTTGGGATTTACTTCTTAAGAAGTCAGAAACTGAGTCGTGATGAATAACCTTTGAGGAACGATGCTCACGAGTTTTATTTCCGAGTTTGATAAATATTTGCATGGTGCTCATTCTTCAGAAATAGTGTCAACATTTCACTTTGTTAGTATTTAGTAAAAATAAGCCTGGGGTCAAATGTGCTACCTTTATCAGTGAGTCTACACTGTATTATAGCCGGCAACAGACTAAACATGCCGGTCGTGGTTCAACTTGTGTATAAAAAAACAACGGGGGAAAAAAACGAGTACATTTCTGAAAGTACAACTAATGTAGACGGGGTGAAACTATCGACAACACATCTGCTCTGCTCTCTGTTCAAAGCATTCAGCCCAAAGCATAATTTCGCTGGCGTCAGAGGAGCATTTTTAGTGTCTCTCGGAAAAACAAAGTAACATTCGCCCTTCTGAAAGAAAACAGCCTCATCAAACCATAAAACTGATACATTGCTGAAATAAAGAACAGATAGATACACAGTTGTGGGACAAGGATTTGTGTGTTTCTGTTTTTATGGCACGACTTGCTCCATCACAGCCAGTAAAATGACGCAGGCTGGGTTTAACAAGGTGTCACCTGATTACCAGGAGCCAAAATATGTATATGGTGCAGCAAATCTACACCATCAATTATTTTACCAAAAAAAACCCCACTCCTGTTCTTCACTGTTGGCTATGATCGCAAGAGATGTAAGAACTTAAGAAATTCATATATACTGTACCAAAATGTCTCTCCTGTGGAGCAAACGCATCTTGTAGGAAAAGCCATTTAAAAAAAAAAAAACGACAAAGAATCGATTGGTTAAGTCATGTGATTCTTCAACCGAAACTCTAGTACGTGAGCTTGAAAAACTTGCCATATTTAAAGAAGATTAGAACTGCTATCGTTTCCTGCAGTTCCTGCAGTTAATGTGTAACCAAAGCAAAGGCCATTTGACCGATGCTGGTGGCTGCTTGTGTTTTTTTCAGTCGACCTTTCTCTGAGACGTGAAAAATGCATAAAACATGTACATAAAACATAAATGGCATAAACAAGGAAGACTGACCAGTGCAATAATCATTTTTCTCTGAACTAATCAACTTGTTTGTTCTCTTCCACAGTTTTTGGAGGAATTAAAACTCAGCCAAGATGTGTTGTTCAGGCTTTCTCAAAATCATGATGTTTATCTTCAATGGTGCCATCTTTGTAAGTCATGGGGGGGGGCAAAAAAAACAATGTTTCTTTGCATCTGGTGTCCAGCTGTGTTTCGTGTATAAATGATTCCTTGAGAAAACAGACAAGAGTCCAGGCTTTAGTAGCAGTAATATACCACAGAGGGCAAACCGTTTCCTTTCTAAATTCGTCTGGTACACATGTAAACCTAAATGAGCCACTGTGTGCTCCCTGTGAAGCTCAAGAGAGGGGTTTAAGGGAATTGTGGTAGCCGTGGAGTAGATAGTGCTTCACATCTACTTTATGGTGATTACATATAAAGCAGGAGCTAAGAGATGGTCAGCTTATCATGTAAATGTGGGGAAGCAGTTAGCAGATGCATGCAGATGCTCTAACTGGCCAGCGCCACATGCCTGACCAGGCACTGCCAAGCAATTCACTTTAACTGAAAAACACGGGGAAAAAAACCCATCAATAAATAAATAAATTTGATTTCATTGGGGACCTTTTCCACATAGAGGAATAGATTTCAAGACATCTATTTCATCTATTTCAAGAAAGCAAATGTATTTGACGTTTCCTTCAAAGAAGACAAGAAGAGCTAGAAAATCAGCAAAGATTTCTCCCAATTTTTCTTGCATCTGCGACATTTGAGAAACGCTGAAAGAATATGTGATCAGTAATGACCTGCTTTCATCTGATCACGCTGCTTCCAGGGAACTTGTCTCTCAATTTGGTGTGTTGCTAAAAGGCACTTTTGTGCAAGAACAGAGCCAGTGGATCTTTGTAGCAATATACAGTATATACATATACATATACTGTATATATATATATACAGTATGTGCACATGATATGTATATAGTCACATGTTTAGATTCCATTGTATCATCTCTCTGCTTTCTTCTTCCTGTCTTTCCTCACTCATCATGCAGGTGGCGGGTGCAGCCATTCTGGGTGTGGGAGTGTGGGTGAAGGTGGACAGCGGTTCTCTCCTGGGTGTGCTGGAAGAAATAGAAGATGTTCCAGATGCGTTTGCCCAACTTGTCAATGTCGGCTACCTGCTCATAGGGGTGGGCGCCGTGCTCCTGGTCATTGGTTTTCTGGGCTGTTGCGGGGCCATTAGAGAGAGCAGGTGTATGCTAATGACGGTGAGTAATATCTGCCGGGGTCAAAGGTGGAGAGAATGAGGAACTGAAAGGATTATTTTCACATAGGTTCAGTCATGATCGTGGTTAATAAAGCATTCTATAACTGGTCTGAATCGTCATCATCCAAATTAAAAAACAAAACAGCCATGAATCAATTCATCGTCGCTTACAAATGGTGGTTTAAAACCTGTTAAAATGGGCACATCACTCCTTCTTTTGAAATGACAATAAGTCTTTATTCACAGCTACAAAGAGGAGGGGAAGTTATAGCTTTCGTGAGAGGTTATTTTACAGATGTTATGCTGCTACCAATTGAATGTTTTACAGTGACAACATTACAGTGTAATGCATCATCTTCTCCCTCCCTTCAGTTCTTCTGTATTGTGCTGATTATCTTCCTCGCCGAGGTTGCAGGAGCCGTGGTGCTGTTCGTCTTCCAGGGTTTGGTAAGTGGCTCTGAACAGTAAACCAGGAATATCTTGAGGATAATTTCCAAAGGGAAGACTTAAAAACCTTTCAAAAGCTAAGCGACTTTCTTTTATTATCTAAGTGCAAAAATCTTGTTGTCGATCTGTACTTTTCAGGTTAAGGAGCTCGTTGTGGATCTGGAAACTCAAGTACGGAAGAGCATTGAAAAGGACTATGGAAATGAGAACAGTCTGACCAACATCTGGAATCACACCATGGATGAGGTACTCTTTTTTTACTGAACTCAGTCGAACTCTATGTGCGTGTATACCAATCGACATGAAGACAGAAAGTAACTGAAAAAGGAGAGTCACTCTTAGTATAAGAATATATAAGAATCCATTGTACAAGTTTTTTGAATTCCTTTCGCATGTAATATCTTAAGATTGTGGTCACTGTTTTGTTGCTATGGAACAGTGGCAGTGCTGACAGGAAGAAGATCTGCAATTAACATGTATTTTCCTTTTTAGTTTAAATGCTGTGGATTCATGAACTACACAGATTTCGATAACTCGCCTTATCACAATATGCACGGAAAGTTGTTTTATCCACCCACATGCTGCAATGCAACCCGTGATGGTGATGTTGTTGTTGTTTGTCCTGCACTGACAGCAAGAGATTCGGTATGGGACAAACTTGTTTTTTTGTGTCTTGACTTCATGCATGAATACAGATTACAGCCGTTTTTCTGCTCCGTCCTCATATAAAAACCCACTGTGTGTCTTGCAGAGGGTTCCGGGCTGCTTTCTCAAACTGGTGGAGCTGTTAGAGGACAACGCTGTGATCGTAGCAGCTGTGGCCCTAGGAATTGCTTTTGTTGAGGTACGATTTCCAAACAACTTAAATAATTTCCCTTTGGGATAAGTAAAGTATTTTTTCCATTTCAAATTGGTTCTGTTTAATTTGGCTGAACAGTTCTAAACAATCTTAACTTAATGGTTAACTTGTTTGTCTGTGCGTTTTATTGTTTTCAAGTGTGCATCATGTGATTATATGTGCCTTGCTGTTATAACCCAGAGTAGAAAGATATCTTCTTCTTAATTTCAAACACACAATTGCATAAAACTCCTCAGATAAATATGAAAATTTGTTCCTTTTCCCATATTCTGATCTTTAAGTTATAGCTTGTAAGCTATTCACGCTGCAACTTGTTTTTTAATTCCTCGCCTCAAAGTTTTTTTTTTTTTCTTTACTCCTGGTGGTAAGTGAACCTACACGTATCAGATGTTAGAGCCGTGGGGAAATTATTCATCAAGTTACTGCCACTTCTTTACAAAGGGTGGGTCAGCTTTTTACAATGTTCATATCAGGACATTATCGGGTTTTCATGGGATGGGAAAAGGCAACTTAGAAATGTTGAAGATCCGTCATTTTGTTTATGGGGACAGATATGTATTTGTTCTACAAATTACTTTTGTTTCTGTTTGGCACAGATACAGCCACCCTAAATGATTAAAAGTATACTGTAGGAAACTGTCATTTTTCTGTTTATTCATTTATCTATTGTAAATCTAAAAAAATCTATTGCTCAGAAAGTAATAAGATTTAGCAGCTTACGTCTCCTCTTAATTGTAAACATGGTAAGGTATCTGATTTAATCTGGATGGAAATGTCCTGTAAATATTGCATTTTGTCAAAAAGAGTAAGGAAAATCTCATATGGAATAAATACCTTTTTAGAAGAAAAAGAAAGGGAAAATACATACAACTAATTGATAATGTCTTCAATTGTTGAATTTGGCTAAACTAACTTCCTTATTAGAGGCTAAACTCTGCATCAACACATTGTCACATCTCATCTTACAATAAATGTTTTACTCTTTGAATCTAGGATAAAGTCATGGATTTAAAAGAAAAAAGAAAAATAAATACACTTTATTTCAGTTGAAATCCTCTTTTTTTTAAAGGAACAATGCGCACACCATTATTTGATACTGTAACTTGTAAAATCAACTTAATAGCAAAATCTTGAAGTAATTATTATCTGTATGATGTTATCAGTGTCTTGTATCATTGTAGAGGCATACTGGACATTTCTTTTCTTCATATAAAGTTCCTTCAGTTCATTGAAATTTGTGGGTATTTCTTTATGCACAGCTCTCTTAATGTCGCAGTCGGGTCGATTCTTTCCATTTTCAGCCATTTGCCGTAGATTCGCTGCTGTGCTTGGGATCATTGTCCTGTTGTATGATCCAGTTTCATCCAAACTTTAGCTGTTGCACAGATGGTCTCACGTTTGACTCCAGAATACTTTGATAAACAGAGGAGTTCATCAGCTCCGCATGGGTTCATCAACCCGACGACCATGTTTGATTTTTGGTATGAGGTGTTTGTGCTGATATGCTGTGTTTGGTTTTCACCAAGTGTGCATTGTGACCAAACATCTCCACTGTGGTTTCGTCTGTCCAAAGAACATTAGTCCAGAAGTCGTGGGGTTTGTTGAGATGCAACTTTGAAAGCTTAAGCTGTTCTTTTTAGAGAGAGGAGGCAGCCTTTCCAGAAAAGGAAACCTTTTTTAAAAAGGTTTCTGCATTTTGGCTTAGTTTTACCTAATTTTAACACCTGGTATGTGCCAGATCATTTTCATTATTACTAATAGTGTTATGTCTTTATATATCAAACCTGTGTTTCTTTCTTTTTTTTTTACTGTATGTTATATATTATTCTGACACCAAACCAGCAGTTTTACCTGTTGTCTCAAGCATATGTTGACTCTGAAAGTAGGAGGAGAGGGATTTTAATGTCCGTTTGTTTTTCGTCACAAAGAGATGCTTCAGTCTTTGTAGTTGTAAAAACCGCAGTGTTGTTGTAGTGTGTGTAGTATCGGGAATTAAACTGAATACAGGTTGCTAAAGACTTTGGTTGAAAATGAATGACAGCGACGGGTGATGAAGATGCATGCCTTTTTCAGAAATGAGAAATTCCACAGAATATATCTTACAAAATGTGCCTTGCCTCGTCTCTGAGCTCTCTTCACATTGCATCTTCACAGATTGCTGCCATGGTGGTCTCGTTGGTTCTCTACTGCAAGATTGGCGACAACAAAGCGTGATGTTTCCTGTTTTGGACCAAATAAATCCATTGCAACTGGTGAAGAAATTTTTGTCGGCACACCGTTATGTATAAAGTTTGATTCGTTTGATTCGCACAGGCCCATCAATGGATATGCATGGGATGCTCTACATCCCATCTCTTTAAGTTGAGAGAGGTAAACAGAGTACTGAATGTGCCATCACCTTTAAAGCTGCATTTGCTCACACTTGTATTGTAGTTTATTTATGTTTGAAAAAGGGTGACACCGTATGTGCTGATACATTTAATCGTAATATGTCATGACGCACAGTGCGGACAAATGTAGAGACTTGTATGTGTACTCTATGTAAGTCACATTCGTTGCAATAATTTGATACTTTTATTTTTGTATGTTTGATCATATTTGAATAAGAAATATCCCAATCGTGGCATTACAGAGTGCTTGTGATTGTCTTTGGTATATGTTTGTACAGGTTATTGTAATAAATATAAAACTGACACTGAATATACGAATAAATTGAACTGAATGGAATAATTCTTTATTAATCCCCAAAGTTAAATGATATTGTTACAGTATAACTCAGATGAAAGCTTTTTACCCAAGTCCCCTTTAATTTATGGACCACTGAACGGCTTCTTAAATGCTCCCTCTTAGAGGAAAGCTTATCCATGTTTCTGATCCTATTAATGCTTCACTAGGAGGCAAACTTAGTCATATTCATATATTGAAGATCTGTTATAATTCATTATATCAACCGTTCTGTTATTAGCTATATTTTTAAATGCTTCCTCTTGGAGGAAAGTTTATCCATGTTTGTTAGCTTTTGTTAGTTTACTCAAATTACCTGTTATAGTTATACCAATCTTACTATTAGCTAAAATTACTTTTGCTCTGTTATAGTTATACCAATCTTACTGTTAGCTAAAATTAACGTTTTTATTTACCTGTATTTCTGTGTTATATTTTTTCTGTATGTCTTTATGTAAAGCACATTGAGTTGCCTGTGGTATGAAATGCGCTATATAAATAAAGATTGATTGATTGATATAAGTCACTTGTGAAAAGTAACTAATTAAATGAAATAGCAAAATAAAATAGAAATGAAAATCATCTGTCAAGCTATTGGAAAATTGGCAGTGTAGCAGGCATAGAAGAGGGTACGGTTGAAATGAAATCTCCAGAGATCACCGTGAATACATTGAGGTGTAGTGTTTGTAGCTTGGCAACAGCTGCGCTGATGACATCACACGGAGTGTCAGCAGGTAACACAGGCAAAACTCTATCTATAAACAACATGAATTGGAACTCATAGCTAACAGCTCAATGCCCAGGGTACAGAGACACTCCTTTTCAATAACTATCCTGAGTTACACCATTCAACACACCATCCATCAGCGACAAGGATCATGGTCCCTCTTTCCTTATTGTTGCCACTGCTGACAGTATCTGTCTGCCTGTACTGTATAGTCTGAAAGCTACATAGAAAGGCATTGGATTTGGGGATACGTTCCTGTAGTCATGTCTTAGTGTAAAACATAATACTGCATCCCCAATATGCCTGCTGTGTCCTCATCAGTGCTCAAGCTTGTCTATCTTATTAGCAGTTGATCTCACATTCCCAAAACCATCAAGACAAGCAGCGGTTTAGACTTCCTTCTCTTTGCTCTCCATTTTGCTCCTGACCTACATCCGCGATGGCTCCTCTTCAGTTTGTCTGGATTTAGGGTCTCCTTCCACAGATAGCTTTGGGTTTAGAAAGCTTTAGAAATAATTTGCCCATTGAAATCATTATTTAACATAACGGACGTTAAGTGCCAAATTTACCAGCAGAAACCCCTCAAGGAGCACAGTATCCAAATCAGTATAGAAAAAGTATTTTTGAAAAATCTGTATTTTTGCAGAAAAAAGTAGAAATGCTTAGGACGCTACAAAGGAGGACACAGTTTGACCGGAGCTACTGCAGCCGGCTTCCACAGGTGTGACAACATTCTGATGCTCTAATTCCTCTATATCAAGATTGAAAGAGAAGGCATGTCAGGTGACAGTTGTAAAATTATGAGATTATCGTAATGGAATTTTCCTCCCGCTGTTCGTATCTGACCCTGAACAGAGAAAAAAAAAAAAAAAACACTTTGCTAGTCATTGACATTGATAACTAAAGGCCAAATTTCCAAATGGAAACTCTCTTGAAGTGTACAGCTGAAGTCCTGTCACTCCTAAACGTAACGCACATCACTGTTGTATTGTAGCAACTCATATACATTACAACATACGCTACATATTAACTCTAAACTTCATGTCTTTGACGGTTACCCAGAGGATCTTCTGTATCCAGTATAACAGTCTGTGTGATGTATGCTTTTGAAAGTTCCCAGCACTTAAAAAAAAACCATAAAGAAGTTTATTGTACATTTTATTGGACTGTAGCTTCCCTCCTGTAGGAAATAAAAGACAGGTACAAATTATTTCAGCTTTACCAAATAGCATATAATTCTGGCACACCATTAACACGGAACAACGGTAACATGTTATAGACAAGTCAAACATGTCTACGGTACTTTTGAATGAAAGTTGTGGCTTTTAGGTGTCAAACACAGGTAAGGTCTGTTGTTCTGGGTTTTCAGAGCTGAAAAAAAGAAACAAGGTTTGGGATGGTGGCCTCTAATTCTACTATTCTCGTATGGCCAGCTAATAAATATGTCAGAAAGAATAAAGTACGCAGTAGAACTGAATCTATCTTGCTGCTAGTTGAGAGCTTAGGCTTTGTTTTTTTTTATAAAACGTGTGCACTATTTGAAAACAGCCTCCTGGAAAAACTTTAACTGTCCACAAAAAGGTTTATTTTTCGGGCTCTGAAGAAGTTATACTTATAGAATAAAAAAGGTTTAATATATCAAACCTTTGGCATTCATTTTAAATTCTTATGCTAGCCCCTTTGTTTATTAATATATTAAAAAAGCAATATTTGTGTGTCTGGAAAATGATGGTGTGGAACATCTCATCAGGCTTGAAAGGTCATTTTTGCTAGGCTGATCATTTGTTTTCTAACTTCTGTGCCAATGATGACGCTTGTATTACTCTTCTGTTTCTATTCTGAGGGCTATATTTTCTGTAGAGTCTCTCAAAACTTTGTGTTTTTGATTGTTCATAACTGTTCAACTGTGTGAGGAGTTAACGGCTATGCTTGACCAGAACTGCTAAAATTCACTTTATGTCATGTGTTGTTACTTTATAGCTGGCGAAGTTTAAGGTGTGCAGGCTACTTAAACAGCAGATTCAAACATTACATGCTGTCCCGTAGTTACCTGACCTTTTCATTGGTGTCATAAAACATTCCACTTCTTTCTGTCACCATAAACCAGGAACTGCACTTTAAAGCAGAATGTGACCATTTAGTATTGTTTTTCTTCTGCTCAGGTTTCGTTATCTTAGAAGTGAACTGAAGCCTCTGCGTGCATTAACTCTACTCTGGATAAGCTGTATCAAGCTGTAGGCCAGCCTTTTTATTGTAACTTATAAAATACACATGAACACTTGTTAAATTAAGTCATCCATTAACTGTATTTGTTCACCTGTTTGCTAACATCCACCTGACAGTGACATAGTCTCCTCAAATTAGCAACTTTATTGTGTTGTGTCATGTTATCACACGCCCTTTGATTCCATATTCATTAATGATAGAAAACACTATACTCCAGGATGTAAGGATATTATGGATACTACATGCAGAGCATAACAAGAAACCCAAAGTTTATTTCCTCTTTTCCTTATTAAAACAAAGACAGATTCTATCAAATCTGGTATTTTGTGGACTGGCACAGGTTCAAGTTGGTATTTAGGTCCCGTGTTTATGGGTCACTTACTTCACAGGATCAAGCCTATCACCTCCCTGAGTTGCTTTGTGCTCATAGTTAACACTGTGGTTCCTTTTATTGACCGCATTTTCCCAGCAGGAAGTTGTGAAAAAAAGGTCAATAAACCTGAAAGAAAGAGAGCTTGTGACAAATTTTCCATAGTCTATCATTGCAGCAGTTGGGCAGGAAGAAGAGAGATAGTTTGCAAACGGTGCCCTCTTGTGGAAAAAAATAAATACTCAGCAGCTATGTGCAGGAAGTGATTAAGCCATGATACTACTGAAAGCATCCACATACATCTTAAATTCATGCCAATCCTACGGTTGTAGACAGAGGAGGGGAAAGTGTTTCTCAATGCCCAGGTAGCACACATGTGAAAGTCAAACACTCTTTCAATTGGAACACTGTCGGCTAGTCAGTCAGTGTGTGATCAGGTCATGGGTGATGGAGCACAATGCCATCTAATGGCATAATGATGGGATGTCAAGGGAGAGGCTTAAAAGCTGCTTTCAGGAATAAATGCACAGGAAACAGCTTGTTTACACAGGGAACTTAAACTCATTATTGTTTTACAATCAAAGGCATGAAGCGAGAGTATTTTTCAAGTGTTCAGTTGAAAGTGAGATGGTAAAATAGGTTGTTTTAGGCAGCAAGTATGCTCTCTTTTTTTCCAATTTCCTCTTAGTAAGTCTTTGATTTGAAAAAATATCTGATCTACAGATTCAGTTCAAGATATAACATATAGAGTATGATAAAAGTTAATACGTTTTATTATCACAAAATCTATATTATTATTATTCTATATTCAGTCTTTCTTGTTTGTTAGATTTTTGGTGGAACAAAAACGTTTTTTTTTTATTTATTCAAAGAAATTACAGGACAGAGAAAGAGGTATCAGTCAAATGTTTTTGCTTGCTGTTGTGACAGTTTGTGTATCTCATAAATCCTTTGCCGTGACCATGTCTCACTGCACTTGAGCACTTCAGGGCACAGGCTATGGGAGATTTGAAACTACCACAAAAGGTTGCAAAATCACAAAAGTGCTTACTCTTTGCCGAACTTCAGAAGGACAAAAATGTTGATTTTTACCTGAGTGTTTATTAAACCTCTTTATCTATTGCTTTTTTAAACTCTAAGCAAAAGCTAAAACGCCGTTTACATTAGTAAAATCAACCTAGATTTCATCATTTTGAAACCTAGAGATCAAATTTGCCCTTTCAGATGTTTTTATGAGCATGTTTTTAATACTTACCATAAATCTGAGGACCCTCTCTGTCTGGCAACCATCCACGACCTGGACTTTGAAGCTTGGTGTGATGTCTGATCTGGTGTGGGAACTGCGACGCCTTCTTTGCGTTAAAGCGCAGGTGAGAACTGGCAGCTGCCTATAAGAAGGCTCCTTCCACAACACAGACGAAGCACTGACAGCAAGGTTGCCATTCGGAACCTTGGACCATGATCCACCAGACAAAGTTATTCTTTATTTAGTTTTTGTCGTTGAAAATTTTCCTTAATTCTAGTTTTGAAAATTATTGTAGAATTCCAGTTTCTTACCTATTTTGAGTATTATCCTTTTTTTTCCGTCAGACTATGGCTTTCTTGATTAGTTTAATCTTTTTGCTGAGTTGGACAGCTGTAGCAGTTACATTTCCCTACAATACTCCTGTGAAAGAATCAAGGTTTGAATTTGAGTCATCTGGCAGCAGACCAGATGAACCTGTCCAGGGTACAGTCAAGGTTGTGCAGCTGGACCCTCGCACGTTGACCCAGTCAGGGTTCTTCAGAAGAGGACTCACCCCCAGAAGAGCCATTTCTCACAGCTCCAGACTGCCCTTCCCTGCTTTCCTGTCTCGTGGGCGTCCAGGTCAGGCTTCGACCCACAAAGCCGCTGTAAATCCACTACACACCCTGCGCCCTAAAGGTCCCACAGAGATGGAGCTGAAGAAGAAGCAAGGGCTGCAGATGTGGCAGAGAGCCATGGGTAAAGGTGGCAAAACGCCACTGCCTGTCAGCCTGAAGGATGCCAAACAAACATGCACTGCAGTGCCTTTCACTCAGGTAAGAAGAAGAAAAAAAAAGTCTTCTGAATGAACTTATTTGGAAAAAAAACCTTGAAAAAAAACATTAAGAGAAATGCATTCTTTACACAGCTAAATAACACTGCAAACCTTCCATTGTAAAGAGGTGCTAATTTTTCACTGACAGTTTGAGAGATGTCTGTTTACTCTTGAAGCTGCCACTGTGTTTATCCCAAACTCGACCCTTTCTTATCATCTTCCCAGCATGTGACGGCAGATGGATGCCAAACAGTAACAGTGCACAACAAGCTGTGTTTCGGCCAGTGCAGCTCCCTCTTTGTCCCATCAGAGGGGGAGTTTTCCGAACTGAGTCCCGGGACAGGAGCCTTCCACCACAGGGCCCCCTGCTCCCGCTGTGCCCCATCAAAAGCTCAAACCGTCACTGTGCCTCTGCGGTGTGAAGCTGAGGTTCGGGAGAGGCGAGTGATGGTGGTGGAGGAGTGCAAGTGTGAGACAAGGCGGGAGGAGCAGGGTGCTGAGGCTGCAGCCTCCACATATCTGTAACTGTATTACAGCTGTGACAACAAGACTACTAAATGCACTCGGTATGTATGTGTGTCCGAATTTGACTCATCTGAATATGTTATTCAGTGTAAAAACGTCTGGTGGCTTATCCCACCATAGATTGTCGACAAATGACCTTAATTTCTGTCATGCAGTTTTCTGTTCCATAAGATGGAGCTGTCCACATTGGACTTCAACACTTTTTTTAAAGTAATTTAAACGGAAACATTTTGATCTGTGATTGTCATTAAAATGTCCTCTTTTTCCACTTACCTTTTGCCTGGTCTTGCTAATTAGTTTCCTACCAGCACTGTCAAATTCACAAGTGCAATTTAGTTTGCATGCAAAGCTCAAGTAAAAACACAAAGAACATTTGTCGTTGTTGTTTTCTTTTTCTTTTTTTTTTGGCCCTCTCTCGTATTCAAGCATTCAAGTGTTAGTTCCTATATTTTATTAAAAAGCCATGTTCCACCGACTTTTAGCACATACCACTTACATCTGAAAGCACCAAACTGGAGAGCAAACGAGCTATTGAGCATAGGTACTTAGCCGTAAGCAAACATAATTGTTTCAGCATGGTCTCCTGAATTATGTATAGGAGCCATTCTCATGCCCAATGTCTTTTCAGAGTGGTTGTGGGAATTTGAACATCCTTCACCACAGATGCACTTGAGCAAGCGGGCATGTGTGATTATGTGCGTATGAGCTTTTCTCTTTCAGTTAAGGCCCATAAAACCTATTATTCATTTATATCCTGGCACCTGGGGCTGGTAAAGTGAACTCATCCCTCACATCCCAACATACATTCCCAGAGGGGCATAAAGAAGGGGGCTCTTTACGTCGCCTTGGCATGCTGTCAAAATGACTGCTTAGATGTCCATTTGCATTCACGTGGGTCGTCCGAAAAAAGTGAAAGCGTTCATTGCGCTACGGGGGGTTTCCATTGAGTGCCTTGGATTCTATTAGCATGTGATTAACATCTTGGGTTGATGGCTATATTTTCCAAGATTGATGAGACAAATATTTGCCCAGGTCTTAACTGTGAAGAACTAGGGGCCACTTTTAATCAAGCACTTGTATTTTTCCAAATACGAGGGATGAGAGGTTGGGAAGCTCGTAGAGCTGTGATCAAATTCAGCTTTTTTCAGTTCTCAACAGTAAGGAGGGCTTTTTGTAAACTGCCAACCTCTCGTTGTACAGAGCTAAATCTGTGTGGTATTAGTCATAACTCTCTGTCACGTTTCATGTCGCGTTTCACTTACGAACTATAATAATCATATCATGAAGATGTTGCTGAAAGAAGAGGCACGATCCAACTGACTTTTCTCCAAATACTGCAGTCTTTTTCCAATTCTATCTGGAAAATAGATAGATTAAAAAAAAAGGGAAAATGGGCATTGTGGAGGGATGGAAAGAGGGATGAAGGGGAGGAAGAAAGGGAGGAGAAAAGGGAAGAGGAGGGTGGTTGTTGATTGAACAAACAAGGAGCACAAGAGAGTGCACCACTTAGCAAGACAGATGTTAGCCCCCTTTCTCATTGTGGGATCCGATGGAGCACTCCTGTGTCATTAAGGATGGCCTGGTTCCCATGGCGAGGGGAAAGGAAAGGAGAAAAAGAAGGAGGGCCCACTGCCAAGTTCAGCGCCTCAGGGATCAGATCAGCGTCACGGGGTGCTAAGCGGCCTAGTTAGCGCTTTAGAACGCACAATAAGCTGCCTGCTCTTTCACTGTGTGTGTAGGCCTTTTAACTGTCAGACATGGAAATGGTTGAGAGATGTGTGGGACAGGGGAACTCAAACAAAATCAGTTCAGTCAAGGAGTATCATGGGGTATTATAGATTTTTGCTCATTATTCAGGAGTTTTACTTTTACGAAAAAGATCTTCATGCGGCTATAGGTGCAACCATTTCATTTAAGGACTGTGTTTGAAACACTTTTGAGCTAACCAACCAGCAGAGCACTACTGGAAAGGGAAAGTCTTCCAGACTTTCGTCAGCCACTTGAGACTTGGTTGGAGCGAAACCATCATGATACTTTGGACCAGACTGGACGGCGGATCTGGCGTCAGCTAGAGTGTGAACAGGGGGTCCCTTATGCACTCTCTGAAAACAAATCTGGATGGTGGTTGGCTACGCCAGGATGAATATTCGCAAGTTTCATGATGATGAGTTAAGTCACAGGCGAGACAGAGTGTTCTCACCTAAGTCCCATCAGGACAGGTGCACTGCTGTAGGTGTCAGGCTCCAGGTGAGAGGGTGTCTGTTCCACAGCTAACATCTACCACCCCTCAGATACGGTGGTACATACTCGCTGTGTGGTGTTAGTCTGGACCAGCTGGTCAGAGTTGGCTCTGCTGGAGATGGTGCCCCGGGCTAAGCCTGCCAGCCTACTGCCATTCTGCCTGGCTGCCAGCCCACCTGCCAGGCTGTTTGCTGGGTTCTGGGAGAACAAAGATAGGTGTAGCCCTATCAACATCAAAGTTTGTCACTGGATGAAATCCTCTGGTAGTTTTACTATCTGAAACTACCACCCTGCAGACAGTACCACAACTAATGTTTAGAGTAAATTATGGGTAAATGTTTGTTAATCTGACACTAGATGTGAAATTACGGCAAAAATTACAGAGAAATGTTAAAATTTTGGTCATCCCGATCACAACACATCAGGTGAGGAGGGTTTAATATATCTTTTCATCATTTACATATAGTTTTATCAGAAGTTGGACCACAGTTTATCTTTAGTTCAAGCTTGACTGATAGTAAGCCTGATAGTAGCAGCCCTTGAAACAAAGATACCATGGGATACATCAAATTCAGATTAAAGAAAAGAAAAAAATGAATACCTTGTTTCAGTGAAAGCTAGTCAGTAAAAATAAACTCCCTTGATCTGACTAAGTGATCATGGTATAAATAAAAGATGCTGTCAGATGATCTGATAGCACCAGAAGTGAAACAGAGATTTCAAAAGCGTGGAAATGTACGAAGATCATATTGCTTGGCTTGAGTGATAAAACATACTTTCATGCAATCAAACCACTGAACTAGTAGTGACAACTGTAACTGAGCAAAGGTTGCTAAAAGGGAAAATCCAAAGTGAGAAAAATGTGAGAGAAAGGACTGAACCCAGGAGAAGTTGAGAACAAAAAGTTGTTTTTGACAATCAGAAACTTCGTGTTTTGTACAGTGGAGAAAATCTCAGGAGACTACAAGGTATAAGGTGCAACCTAAGAAAGCCCGGGTTTAAAATATCTAAATGTTTAAAATATCGCATTGTTCAACTTCTAACTGGTTGATTTCACTTCAATTTCTTATACCGCTTAAAGTGGTGGCATCGCTGTAAATCAATCAAATGCATGAGACTGAAAAAGTTTCTCCCATTCATCGTGGCAGAATGGGTTGTGTCAATGCTCAGAAACTTTTCTGGGCAACAAAATTGTTATGTATATTGTTATATTAATTTTAACAGGCTCAAGGTTTTTCATTTCGTGAAACTGTCACAAATGTGATATTGCTAAGCTTTTAAATTTTCAAAAATGCAGGAGGTAGCAGAGAGTGGATGGAGGCATCGATGGTGTTGGGACAATGGAACCAGGTTCAAGTGCAATCATTCACCAATAACCTTTTATTTTTCAACTTTTCTGCAGTTGGTTTAAAAGACATTGTTCCATTTAGACATTAAAAACAAATCAAATCAAATCAAATCAAATCAAATTTATTTATATAGCACATTTCATGTACAAACAGTTCAAATTGCTTTACATAAAATAAAAGCATTGCAGCAGGGAGTGCAAGAAGCATTAAAAATACATAAAAGAATATAAAGAGAAACAAATAAAATCATTTAAATGAATTTAAAAACAGGCAACAGTCTAGATAAGTTAAAAGATATTTCATGCATAGACACATGAGAAAAGAAATGTCTTTAACCTGGATTTAAAAATGTCTACATTTGGTGAAAGTTTAATCTCCACTGGCAGTTTGTTCCACTTGTTTGCAGCATAACAGCTAAATGCTGCTTCTCCATGTTTAGTCTGGACTCTGGACTGGACCAGCTGACCTGAGTCCTTGGATCTAAGAGCTCTGCTGGGTTTATATTCTCTGAACATATCACAGATGTATTTTGGGCCTAAACCATTCTGGGATTTGTAAACCATCAGCAGGCTTTTAAAATCTATTCTGTGACTGACTGGAAGCCAGAGTAAAGATTTTAAAGCTGCTGTGATGTGTTCAGATCTCTTAGTCCGGGTTAAAACTCTAGCAGCAGCGTTCTGGATGAGCTGCAGATGTTTAATGCTCTTTTTGGGAAGTCCAGTCAAAAGAGCATTACAGTGATGGAGTCTGCTGGAGATGAATGCATGGATGAGTTTCTCCTGGTCTTTTTGGGAGAGGAAACCTTTAATTCTGTTGATGTTTCTGAGATGGTAAAAAGCTGCCTTGGTGACAGCTTTGATGTGGCTGCTGAAAGTCAGATATGAGTCTATCAACACTCCGAGGTTACGAACTTGGTCAGTGATTGTAAGGTCCCAAGTCTCAAGATATTTACCAACGCTGACCCTCTTCTCTTTGCTCCCAAACAGAATGATCTCTGTTTTGCCTTCATTTAATTGTAGAAAATTCTCTCTCATCCAGGTGTTTACTTCCTCCAGACTGACTCAGTACTTCTGCTGGGCTGCAGTCGTCCGGTGACAGAGACACATAAAGTTGTGTATCGTCTGCATAACTGTGATAATTGATGTTAAAATTCTGCAATATCTGACCCAAAGGGAGCATATACAAGTGAAACAGAAGAGGTCCAAGAATTGACCCCTGGGGGACTTCTCAAGTCATGGCCACTCGCTCAGATTCATAGAAACATGGACAGAAACATTCACAAACATAAAAATGGTTTGGGTTATGGATAATAAACATGTGGTTAGGCCTAAATAATATCGAACAATCTGCAGGTTTGCATCAGGTTGCCGAACACTTCCCCGTACCTCTTACATGTTTTGAGATTGGGCCGTATATTCATTTTTCTGCAGAGACACTTTTACAGAGTTCATGTCCAGACTGTTGATGAGTCATTCCAGAACTTTCAGAGTTTTCCTGACTGTATTTTTGGATGTTATGCTTTAGGTTGTCTTTGGTAAAGGTTTCTTAATCCATTGCTTTCTGTCCTAACCAGTCTCTCAGTATCCTTCAAGACCCATGGTGCAATAACTCAGTTCAACAGTCAGATTTTAAAAGTCTGTTAGTGACTACCAACTGTTTTAGGCACTTGAAATGCTTTAGAAGTTTTCTTCCTCTCATCTGTGCCCTGCCACAAACCTGTCTCACACATTCATCATCAACTGAGACCTAAGAAAGATAGATGTCAGACGGTGTCATCTCAAGGACCGATCACTAGGGTACGATGCACCAAAGTTAATTTTCAAGTACCATTACAGAGGATATGATTGCTTTTAATTTCAGATAAATTCACAAAATCTATTTTGCTTTATAGTTGTTGAAAGCTTTGTGTAGACTTTTCGGAAAAGATAACTCAAATCCATGTTGAGATGAGTCTGAAACAGTACAGCGTGGAAAACCTAAACGATCTGAAGATTTTTGGACGGTGGGAGGAAGCTAGAGTACCTGGACAGAACCTTCACATACACAGCGAGAACATGCAAGGCACCAGCTGGGATTTGAACCACAAATCTTCTTGCTGTGAGGTGATGGTGCTAACCACCACACCACTGTGCAGCAATGTTTCTCTTTTCTCTTAAATAAAATTCCAATTTTTTTTTTTTTAAACGTTGTGTTGATGTGTAAAATGCAGATATAAGCAGAATCAACGACGTGCGTATCTCATAAACCAAAATTTAATTCACAATAGAACATAGACAACAGCACACCAAATGTTTAAAGGGAGACATTTTACCATTAGCTCCTCTTGAATTTGATGGCAGCAACACATATAAAAAAGCTTATGACACGGCCATGTTCACCACTGTGTAGCATCCCCTCTTCTTTTAAAATCAATCTGTGAACCGGGAACTGAAAAGAACCGTCTTTGGACCTTTGGGAACGGAATGTTGTCCAGCAGCTCAACAGTCCTGGATTTTCATGGACCAAATGTTTTTAATCAGTCAAGGGTCTGGACTGAAGGCAGGTCAGTCCAGCAGACTTTTCTTCTACAAAGCTGTGCTATTGCAATAGATGCAGTATGCAGTTTAGTATTGTCTTGCTGATATGCAATGCCTTTCCTGAGAAATAGCATATGTTGCTCAAACAACTGTGTTTCAGCATCTTTCAGTATTGATGGTGCCTTTTCAGATGTGCAAGCTGACAGTTCCTTAAGCACTAATTCATCCCCATACCATCAGAGAGATTCAGGTATCTGAACTGAGTGCTGATAACAAGCCAGATGGTCCCTCTCCTTTTTTAGTTCGAAAGATGCAATGCAATTTCCAAAAAGAATTTCAGATTTCATCTGACCACAAAACAGCTTTCCACTCAACCCCTGCCTATTTTAAACGAGCTTTGGCTCAGACAATACAGCAGTGTTTCTGTTCACATATGGCTTTTTATTTGCATGATAGAGCTTTAACCTCTGGACGGCATGCTCAACTGTGAACAGACAATGGTTTCTGAAAGTGTTCCTAAACCCATGCAATGATTTCCCTGACAGAATCATGTTTGTTCTTAATGAAGGGCCTGAAAATCTAATTTCTACTTCCAATAGTGTTCCTTGTGCATAATGTCTCCATGTTCATGGAATCTTTTGATGGCAGTGATGGAATATTCAAAGTTTTGGCAGCTGTATGTTGAGGAACATAATGAAACTGATCCACAATTTATAGTATTTTTTGGCGATAGCTGAACCTCTGATTTAAGAGAGACTCTGCCTCTCTTAGGTGCTCTTTTTATACCCAATCATGTTATTGACCTGTTTCCAGTTAACCTAATTAGCTGCAACATGTCCCTCCAGCTGTTTCTTTTTAGTACCACTTACCTTTCCAACCTTTTGTCGCCTCTGTCTCAACGTTTTTGAGACGTGTTGCTGCCATCAAATGAAAGATTACCCATAATATTTTTCATGAAATCCTAAAATGTCTCACTTTTGAAATTTTCAGCATTCTATTATGAATAGAACATGTGTTTCTAAGATTTAAATGATTGTATTCGGTTTTTATTTACATTTTACACTGCGTCCCAACCTTTTTTAAATTGAGTTTGTATTTTTTGTACAGAAAACTGAACCACTGACTGCTTACCTGCATAACAGATGTGCATTTGATATCTGTGCGTTTATAGCTTTTTTGTATGTTTGGTTGAGTGTTGAGCTGTCACCAAACCTTCTGCTGGGCTATGATGATAATAGCGATGTCACTGTGGCAGGTGCGGTCCTGTGTGCCATGCAGGTGATGTCTCTCATGCTCACTTAGCTAATGATTCCAATTAAAGTAATTAAGAGCTGGCATGGTGGATTGTGCTCTCCCACCCACTGCCAACCCATCCATTCCCTGTCCTCTTCAGCAGCCCACAACAGCGCCCATTTCATACCACTACATGCAATCATTCGTTCCACTACTTCTGCTCTCCTGCCACCCCTTCATTCTTTTCTCTTTGTTTTTTTGAAGCTCATCTTTATGCCACCACCTTCTTGTGTCACTGTTCCTGCTGAGGCCTTTAAAAGAAACATGAAGGCTAAAAATCAGCTAAACATTCATCTCCAGAAGCACTTAAGAGACCCTCAGCTCAACTTATTGTCACACAGATAGATACGAAAGGGGGAGAGCGAAGGCTTGGTCCGGCAGGAGGAAGAGGGGAGTTTGAGAGGGAGAGGGACGCAAGCCAGGTCCTAATGAGGGGAGAGATAATTGTTTTGTTTTGTTAGGGGCCCTTCTTCTGCGTGGAGGGAGTTGAAATGACGTGCCACACATGGTTTTTGGATGAAGTGGGCAAATGGAGGGGGGATGCAGACTTGATGCGAGAGGGTTGAGACTGATGAGGAGGGGGTTACTGCACAGATAAAGCAGTCATACATAGCACAGAAAAAAGGCTCCCAAAAGATGCAGCCACGCTGCAGAACTGGATCTTCAAAGTGGATTTTACACTGACAGTTCACAAGCTCCCATGAAACTTTGATTATGTCCATGCACATTGCTTTCTTGTTGTCACAGGAGTTCCATAAGATTTCAATGTCAAAATGCATGGTCTACAAATTCCAACAGTGGGAAACACTGCTCTGGGCCAAGTTGGAGACAAAACTTTGGCTACTGGACCTGCTTAGATTTATCAAAATTTATGAAACGGCAAACATATGAATCTCTAGTGTCTTGGTGTTCTTTCAGCACTTGGAATCCGAGACTGACAGACGATGTGCCTGGATTTGTTGCTGGCGTTGGGGTAGAGACACTTTTCCAGGATCTCATCACGTTTTCTGGGAGAAAAAGACTTTGATGTTAGCCGTGGGTTTACCTCCCCCTGTGCTCTTGATGTCTTCACCCGCTCCAGTTCAGTGCCTTTCAATTCATCTGTAACATTTAATCGGAAGATATGTGAGAAACGATGAGTAAAACGGTACATATGAGTAAAACTAACCATAAAACCTTTCAAGAAATAAGCTATATTCTTTTTCTGCTCCCTCGAGAAACATCACTGGTGACATTTAAGACAGTCCTACACCGAGAGCTGAAAGCGGACTCCTTTTAAAAATCGTCATCATCATCAAATTTACAGCTGAGAACACTTTGGTAATCTGGCTACCAACTACAGAAAGCAAATTATCCTGGTGGACTGTGTCTTCGAGCCAGACCAGTGAATCACCTCCAGGAGTCTGTCACCACTTCCATGAAGATAAATGGTATCATTACACAGGCTCCATCATACATTAGCTAATCTGGAATCCACTTTTAAGCATAAAATGGCTGTGAATTGCATTCAGCAATCAGATAGGACGGTTAGAGAATGTGTGGCAGTCAACATTGCTCACTCGTTTTGTCACAGCGCTCATTAGGTTGCCGCTGTGAACAAAACAGTTCTTCATATCGAATGATGTGAAGCACCAAATTGCACTCCTGCTGCTGTAGATCATTCCAGCGACAGACTAAATTTATCCAACGCATTTTGCCAATGTGACAGATATGTCCATACTCATCCTCACAGTGGGCAAAGGAGGAAGAGTATCACCCCAGTGTGTGAGAAAGTGAAAGAGGAAGAGCGATGGCGAGAGGCATACACATGCAAGTAGGAGGTGGGGGTACAAAAGGGGGAAGCCGTGTGCCAGTGTTCAAGAGAGATAGGCCAAGCGAGGAAGCAGGGAGTGTGTGCGTGTTTGTGTGGAGGGGTACAGAGGAGGGGTGCAGGTGGCATGGAGCTGGCGCAGGCCTGGCCCACTGTCCCCTGGCAGTGCCAGACTCCATCTGTCATCAGCAGGAACATCTGCAGCCCAAGGTGCCCTTGTCACCCAGCGTTAGAGTAACGAGTTTGGCGTTTCCATTAGTCCAGGGCCCTCGCCCGCCTGGCCGGCGCTAGCCAAAAGCATGGCATTTTGGGTGTGAGTGTGTGTGTGTTTGCCTGTGACTGGGTGCGTGTCTAGATATGAGACACGGAGAGGGGAGGATGAGGAGTAAGTGTGGGGGGTAAGGGGTTGGGGGGCACTGGATTTGTTTGTTGGTTTCCGAGCCCGTGCATGCATGTTTGTGTGAGTGTGGAGAGTGCCAAGCCAAAACATCATGGCAGCGCAGAGTCTTGACCCAGCTGGGCCGAGCCGGCATGTCGAGTCATGTCCCCTCCTGATGTGTGCGTGCCCAGCGCTCTCACTCAGCTGCCAGACCCAGTCTCTGCTCCTCTTTGCTTCCTGCTCCTTCTCCCTCTCTCATCTCTCTGTCTTCCATCTGTCCACCTCTCCCTTACCTTTCTGTGCCCCTTGCAGTTTCCTCCCCCCTGTACGTAGACTCCTCTCACACCCCAACTCTATGCTAACATTCTGCCTCTGAGCACTTCTATAATTTTTGTCATCCTCGTCCCTAAAAAAAAACAGATGGCACTTCTTTCCCGGCTCCCTCTTTTCATCTCTCTCTCTGTGCTCTCCTCCTCCCTCCCTCCCTCTTGCCCCATGCTTCTTTCCATCCAGCCGGCATATCACTGATATCACAGTCTAATTCAACAATCTGAGTCATTTTTGTTTCTCTCATAGGCAATATTGTGGCTTTGTTTTTACTTATTGTTCCCTATTGCTTTGACATATTTGTGCAACCTTTCAGATTTACGTTAGTTATACTATAATTTTAGTTTACACAGGTATCAACTCCACCTTCAGCAAGATGGCTGTTGTTAGTGTCAGCACCACATGGTGGCTTTATGGAACAGCAGTCTTCCTAATATTATTGGATCTAGTTTTGGCTGTAACAGTATCAATTACCCACATAATACTAATCAGAGAAAGTGAGATAGATTTGTTTCTCATATTCTGTAAATGTAGCTTGAATCATAATCATCTGTCAGAATGGCATCTATCACCAACCTCAACTTGTTGTCTGACCTAGTTGGGCTTTTCAAATGAACAACTACAGGCCTGTCTCAAATCTCCCATTTTTAAGTAAGATCATTGAAAAAGCGTTTTTTCAACTGCTCAATTACTTTTTAACACAAAATAACTGCTATGATACCTTCCAGACAGGTTTTAGACAGCACCACAGCACTGAGACTGCTCTGACCAAAGTGTTTAATGACATATGTCTGAATACAGGCGGTGGAAAAATGTCAGTCTTAGTTTTACTGGATCTCAGTGCTGCATTTCATACAGTTGACCACAATACTCAAACGACTGGAGAACTGGGCAGGTCTTTCCGGAACTGTACTAAACTGGTTCAAAATATACTTACCCCAAGGTTCCATCCTGGGACCTCTTCTGTTTAACATGTACATGCTCCCACTGGCACAGATTATAAAATAAATAAATAAATAAACTACCATAGCTATGCAGATGACACGCAGATATATATTACAATGTCACCAGGAGACCGAAGCCCTGTACAGGCTCTTGGTAAATGCATTGAGGAGATTAATGACTGGATGTGCCACAACTTTCTCCAGCTAAACAAAAACAAAACTGAGGTAATTGTCTTTGGAGCCAAAGAGAAACGATTACAGGTCACCACAGAACTTCAATCTATACACCTAGAAACTACCAACCAGGCCAGAAATCTGGGTGTAGTGATGGACTCAGACCTAAATTTGGAAAAACACATTAAGGCAGTAACAAAGTCAGCCTACTATCACCTTAAGAATATATCAAGGTTAAAAGATTTGATGTGTCAGCAGGACCTGGAAAAACTAGTCCATGCATTCATCTTTAGTAGGCTTGATTACTGTAACAGCGTCTTTACCTAAAAAGTCAATTAGACAACTGCAGCTTATTCAGAACTCTGCTGCTCGAGTCCTCACTGAGACCAAAAAAGTGGACCACATCGGTCCAGCTCTGAGGTCTTTACACTGGCTGCCTGTCCATCAGAGGATAGACTTTAAAGTTCTGATACTGGTCTATAAAGCTCTGAATGGTCTAGGACCAGAATACATGAGTGACCTCCTGACCCAGTATGAACCTTCCAGACCCCTCAGCTCATCTGGATCTGGTCTTCTATCAGTTCCAAGAGTCAGAACCAGACATGGAGAAGCTGCATTCAGTTTCTATGCTCCACATGTCTGGAACTACCTCCCAGAAAGTCTCAGATCAGCTGAAACACTCAGTGTATTTAAGTCCAGGTTGTAGACACACCTATTTTCAGCTGCGTTTGAATAAAGCTCCAAATCTGAAGCTTGAGTTTCAAAACTTAATTACATTTTAACTACTGATTTTATCTGATTTTATCTATTGTTCTTATTTCTTTCTTTTTTGTTTTAAAATTTAAATCGTGCTTTTTATTTCTACTGTTTTTATGTATCTGTAAAGCACTTTTAATCACCTTGTTGTTGAATTGTGCTGTACAAATAAACTTGCCTTGCCTTGCCTGTTCTGAGAGTGTCACATGTGAACTTTTCCACAAACACACAATTAAACTTCCAATTTTCAGACATATTGCTGCAGCTTTGTTCTGTGACAGTAGAGTTTTATGCTATCGTTAACATTTCTTTTGCTCTTATTTTCCCACCTTGGCCTGACCTAAAAGCCCCCCCCCATCACCACTTAAAAAGTGCGTGGAGATGGAGTGAGTGAGGCTGAAAAAGAGAGCCACAATCAGATAAAGAAAAGGGAAGCGACAAATGCTAATCAATAAGATTCCTCCAACCCTGTTTTTTTTTTTTTCCCCTTCTCTCCCCAGAGGCCTGTGGCATTCAAGACGAGCCAAGACGAGCTTGGCATTGTCGAGCACGCCTTAAAAAGAAACACCTGCGAGGTGGAAGACTTAAAAAAAACCCAGAAGAAGAAAAAAAAAACTGCTTTTCGCAGCTCTTAAAAATGCTGGCAAATGTTCCATGGGTTTTCTGGGAACAAAACAGTAAAAAGAAAGAGCTTCCATGCAAGTGAAGACAAAAGGAGATGGTTTTCCACAGAGATGGAGGTGTCATTACACTTGAGACGGCTGCCAGATTTGAACTTAGTCACAACCCCCACCGCCACACCCCCATTCAGATCCGCTATCTATACCATAGTTTATCATCAGCAGTCGGACCAGTGCTCAGAAAACAAATAATGCATAGTAATATTTAGCTGCTGACAAAAAAAAGGAAGAGAGATGGGAAGAGGGGAATATGCACAAAGACAAAGATGGCGAAAACCGTGGAAACTGGGGGGGGGGGGGGGGGGGTCCGGGTACGACTAAAACAGATGGCACTCTTGGCATACACCTCTCTCTTAAATCTGTTTCTGCTGTTTTTCTCATGTGCGCGAGGCTTTAACCCTGTGGTAACCTGTGTCCCAGTCTGACCCCGGACCTGAAACTGCTGCATGTAACAAGCCTGTGGTGTCTGTCAGCCAGTGTTCACGCAGGTTCATCTCCTCTACGTCTCCGTCTGCACACCAACTTTAAGTGTGAGCAGCAGTTTTACTGCGCAGCAGCTACAGAACTGCCAAAGCTGTTCTCATATTTGTGCTGAGTGTGGCTTCTGCTCGCCTGACGCTTATTAAAAAGTGCTAAATTAAGTTGTCACTACAGGACCTCGGGCTCACTCATAGTGTTTCCCTCACATTCTCTGATTATTTTTCTTTTCCCAATTTTTGATGAATGCACATCACATGACTGATCAGTTAAAGGCACTGGTAACAGAGGTGAATTAATTAGTGGTGGAATTGCACAAATTTCTATAATGAATTACAGTTTTGAGATTTATTTCTTTTTTGTTCTATTTTATCCTACTTTAGACTTTTACCTCAAAACGTTTTAGAGCCAAATATTGTCAGTTGTTAAGTCACCCACATTTATATGACAGCTATGGTTACTGTTCGTGTCAAACACTTAAAACACATAATCACCTCGTGAATTAGACATAATACAAATTCAATAGTTTATTCTTGGTAAACTGGATTTTACAAATATTCTTGGATGGTTCCATTACTTTGGATGTTGACTGCATATTTAGGCCACGTCCATCTCACAGTGAGACTCCCATACGTGCTCCTGTAGACCAGACTATAGATTTCACTGAATGCACATCACTTACATATGGGGTGCTGCGGTGGTGTGAACTCATTTGCATAATCTCCCATTTAAAGAGGGATGTGCTGGAAGGCGGTGGGGCTGGTGTGTACAAAGTGCCCATTGTGCAGTCCCAGGATAGGGAAAATGCCCTGTAGGGACTGGTTGTGTGTGTGTGAATGTTTATCTATGTGAGTCTGTGTGTGGGAGCCACACCTGTCAGGAGAGCCTGAGGGAAGCAATGAGCCCACTGTAATGAGAATGTACACATCTTTATATGTGCTGCTGTTTGCGAAGCTGATGCAGTCAAGGGAATTTCATTAAGCCAGACAAGAACATCAGAATCTATGGGCCATATCAATCCATTGTGTCCTAATAGTTTCCCTTTATGAACTTGGATTGTTACCCCGCCATTTTCTCTTTCTCTTTTGCCATAACCCCCCCCCCCCCCCCCCCCCTCACACACACACACACCCACTTACTCCCACTCATTTTCTCCCACACTCAGCAATAACCACTTTTAGAAGCCGTCTGATTGGATCAGACTGGAGAAATAATGGTGAAAGCTAAAGCTGGAGTCATTTCTAATATTGAGACTATGTTATGGGTTCAAATGGTTAACGGGACAGGAGGGACGAAACAGAGGGCTTACAACAAGCACTCATCTACTGCTCACAAATGGAACCCAAATAAAGATGAAAATATGTGCGAATCATTTCTGAAACATCTCAACATCACAAAGAAACTTGTAAAGCATTTTCTTTCTTCAGCTGCATGGGAAACAGTAGCAGCCTGAAGTTGTCCCCCCTATTAATGAGTAATTCCTGGGCTGGTCTGGCTCAGGCCAAGACAGAGAGCAGTGTGTGACCACCACCAGTTACATTAGGGCTGTGCTGGGATTCAGGAACGTTATCGGAGCTCAAAGTCCTAATTCCACACTGGGAGTTCTGCCATCAGTAACATAATAAGTCCACTTTGGATGTGAGGGAGAGAAAGGGAAAGGTTTTTCTTACTCTGGAGTCTTGGCTCCCTCGGCGGTAAAGTTCCTCAGGCGAGCGTAAACAGATCAACAGAAAAACAGCATTTTATGTTGTTGGCTCCTAGCAGTTGTACGGGTTAATAAGAATTACTATTAAACTTATGCTCCGGTTCCCATGGAGGGATGTTTTTTTTTTCTTTCTTTTGTAAAAGGGGGCAAATTATATGACCAGGGCTCCATAGGATGTTTTTTTTCTTTTCTTTTCTTTTTTTTTATTTACTGCCGCGGTGAAGACAAGCGGAACAGAAATTAGTATGCACATGTCCACTTCAGTTGCTGAATGAGGTTCATTTAGCAAAGTCTTTACAATAATCATGCTCACATCTTACCTCTAACACACTAGATGGAACCAGCTTTCGTATATTGTAAATTTATCTGATAAATGCAAAGCAGAGTTTCTCATGGACTAAAGTGAATTAAAGATGATAAACTTCCCATTTATGTGTTTTTAAAAAAATCAATAAAGTTTCATTGCTAACTGCATGGCAATTTAGGGACACTTTAAAATTCTATTAATTTTAACAAGCTTTTGTCTTTGGAAAATTCTTAAAACTTCATAGATGTTTTTTAAAAGTAGACTTTAGCAGAATATATAAACATTTCTAAAATCATATTGTGATATTGATTAAACCTTGAGACTGTGTTACAAAAATTTTGTTCAGATGAGATTAAACAATGAATTACATATTAAATTGTATGGATCAGTGTGAAGAGCCATAATAGCTTAATGATACACAGTGATATTTAAATAAGACTGAAATCTTGTTGAACACAGCTGATTTCCAACGGGGCTGTGGGTACATCCTGTTCTGCCACAGTGCAATGCAAATAGGAAATGAAGTAACTGCTCATCACTGAAAAAAAGTGGGTGAGTGGTGAAACATCTCCAAATAAATCCTGGAAAAGAAAACTATCCAGTTTGAACCACGAGTTGTATCATTTTCTGTTAGTTTTGAAAAATCATTCATCATAAAATATAGAGGAATGTGATTTTCTTTCTTCTTTTGTTCTTCTGATGTAGTTGTTTGATTATAGTAATAACTGTGTGGCGCACTGTGGATGAAATTAATACGTATTGGGGATCCCAGATCCGGAGAATGGCTTGATGAATTGAATAGGTGTATAGTAACATCATGTGCAAACCACTAGAGGCCACTAGCGGGATAAGATTCCATAGGATTGCACACATGAACGGTATAAACAATTTAAGAGGGCAAGTGCTGGGCAACGATTCGAAAGAATTCGTCAGAATAAACAGAAACGAAGATTTTACAAAAGTTTAATTTTTATTTCCACATCAACTACCAGGTGAAAATTATTTTCTAGGTGTTAGGAGAGGAGAGGACTACCTTTAATCAGCCCAAATAACCACAATGGAGACATGCTGGAGTTGCTCAAGCCTTCCAAATATTTTTGACAAATGTTGAGTGCAGGGAAGTGTGACGGCCTGCAAATGTCAGACCACAAAATAATGTTCTCCTTTTGAGCAAATCCAACCATTGGAGCCATTTGCCTATAGCAAAAAGAAGAAAAGAAAAATCACCGTGCTTCACATTACTCATAAAGTGCACAAAGCACACAATCAGACAGATATTTTTCCATTACATGGCTTTGACCTTTGCATTCATAACTATCTGCTGTGTACACTGTGTATATGAGAAAATACAAGTTACTTTTACCACTTACTGTTAATCAAAGTACACAAAAATAAATGCACCAACACAAATTCAAAGTCACCCTCACAAGCATTAGCAGAAACAAAGAAAGATGCCAGCGTGAAAACATTAACCATCCGTGGAAACCCCTGAGCCAATTTTAAAGTTTGCACTTGGATCGGAGACTCTCACGGGTAAGTTTAAGCAAAACAAACACAGAATGTACTCGCAGAAAATGCATGTATGCTGTTACGCTGAGCCAGATCTTCTGTTGCCGAGTTTTATTAATAATATGCCAAAGCCAAACACATGTTATCTTTTTAGTTTATGTGCAGCATTGAGACAGTGAGATTAAATGCAAACTTCCTAGACTGACAATTTTTTCATGCACTGTCCAATTAATATTTCTATTACTATTTCCCAGAGGAGAAGATTAAAGTCCTTTCAATTCTGCGTGTGTATGCAGTGTATGTTGGGGAAAATAAAGGTCTGTAACAGTAAGTTGGCAAAAAAAAAAGTTAACTATGTTCGTAGCGTTGCTGCTCAGTTTTCCATCAGTGTCTAAGCATTTAGCCGAGGTTGGCACATGATGTCCATCAAGTGCACACGTGCACGTGCGTGCTCACATACACACACACATGCACAATTGTATGCTTTACAATGTGCCAACTGATGTCATGGCAACCCCATATCCTCAGCAAGAGGGAAGATGCTGTGAGCCAAAAAAATGCCATGGTAACTTTTTTTTCTTTCTTTCTTTTTTTTTTTTTTTTTTTAAACCAAGTTGCTCAGAAACCTTTGAAGCTTATTAAGTGAAACCAGTGGGTAGACAAATGGACAGAGAACGAGAGCAAGCAGCGAGAGAGGAACCAGGGGAACAGAGAGGGAGAGGGTTGGGAGTGCATCCTGTTCCAGAGCCAAAGCGGGTCTTTGTTTTAGGGAAAGGAACATTGTGAACCTGCAGTGAGGACGGTCAGCAGACTCGCTAATGGCGCCTTCATTGAATTGAGCAGTAGAGATGCTCAGTCCACCTTATCTTGTTGTGATGGTGCATCATTTTGTGAATATCAGAAAAATGTTACCATCAATGAGGAGTTCTAGGCCCGTACTGGCCCACTAGCTTGAATCCTATACTGCTGGCTGATGGGTTGTATTTGATGACGTGTGAGCGTATTTGTGGAATTGTATTTTTACTCACGATTATGTACCTGCATACAAAGCACTTTTGTGGGCAAGCTTCACGTGTGTCTTTTTTCCCCTCTGCACATGTATATGTATGTGTATTTATGTGAGTGTGTGCATATGCCCACACTGTGTAATTGAATCAATCCATTTCTCCTTGAGTTGGCTCGCGGCGCCAGCGGTGCTGCCCAGTGAGACAGTGTCAGGGTCTTTCAGTTTCATTAGCCTTGATGGATGACCTAATGACAAGCATTACACTCACCTACACTTCAAAGACAACTCACTAAGTTTGAATGTGTGGAAAAGTGAATGTGTTCATGTCATATGTGTGCCAATGGGGACAACAGCGGCAGTATTTCATTTCAAGCCCCCATGGCCTTCTCAGACAAGCAAAAGTGTGTCTCCACGTGTGTAACAGTGCTGCAGTTTTGTGCACGCATGCAGCCTGCAGGTACTTTTTCACATTTTTAATCATACGTGCAAGTATTTGTAAGTGAGTACACTGTGAAAAGCACCACTATGAGCTGCCCATTTTGCAACATGTGTGCGAGCGTGTGTGAGCCATGGCCTCACTTTGCGCATGTCTCTGTGTGCTGTGTATACTGTGCATTGGGGCAGGGTTCAGCGCTTAGTTAGGGTTTTCGGTGGCGATTTCCATATTGCCTGAGGTCATGTGGGCACGGTGCCAACTCCTGGTGCTGTGGGTGCCCGCTGAGGCGTGGGGAGATTAAAGCGGGCGCACGGTGCCACAAAGGGGCCTGCCTAGTGCTTTTTAATTCCCCCTAAATTAGGGCACAGCGCCAAGGTAGCTCCCTGCTATCGCAAACACTCCATAACTGGCACCATTACTACTGCTCAGCAAGACGCATCGAGAGAAACACTGAAAACTGGAGGAGAACATTCATTCATTCATTGGGTCTTTTTTCTTTTTACACATTTTGACACACAGTAGTTTGTAGCTTTTGCTGGTTTGCTGGGAGACTGTCTGAATTCCCTATCATTTACATCACTTCAGTTCTGCTAACTGCGCTCAGTTGTTGTCCAAACCACCAGTGGAATGTGCATCCTGGTGTGCTTGAACGAATACATTTGTGTCTGTGCAAATCTGCATACCCTAAGGGCAGTGGCACGCCACAAAAGCAAGAGTAGGTGGACACTTGGTTGGTATTCGTCTCTGCATATTTGCGTATGCGTGTGCATTTATGCCCTCGGGGTAGTGGCATGCTGCTAAAGGCCCAGTGTACGGACACCGGGGTGTGTGTATGTCAGGTCTCCAAGGTCCTGTTCTGTGTTTGCCTAATCCAAATCCATTCTCTGAGGTGCTGCGCTGGCATCAGTTTCATCGTTTCCAAATACTGCCAGGATCTGTTGGTTTGCTATAGGATTTCCGCTACCTTTTCGTCCTGTCTCCCATAGCTCTGTGTATGATCCAGCACGTTATTAATGTGTACAGTTTACAGTTTTAGACACAAGAGCTGTAAAGGTGAGTTGCTTGAAAAATAATAAAGCAGTACTTTCATTTTTTCTACATCACACAAGCTTCGTCAAAACACGAGAGACAAAGCTTGTGAGGAATGATGCAATCTCTGGGCCTGGAGACTATTGTGTGTGCATCTGCGTCTATGTGTCTGCATACAAACGCCTGTGTTAATCCCAGTCTCTCCCAGCATCTGGAGCCTTGACACAGTTTAAAGGGCTGGCTGTGTCCGCAAAGAGCTGGGCCAGTGCTCACAAACACACACACACACACACACACAAACTCACACAGCTATCTGGGGCACCAGAAGGCCCAAGCAACGCCAAGGCAGAGGCTGCCCACTTTGGCACTGGGAGGTGGGGCTGCGCTGGCGCTTTGGGAGGAGAGAGAAATGGCAAGGGTGTGTGGTAGGTGCTGGGAGAAATGAGGGAGAGGAGTGGATGGGAGTGAGGTATTCATGTGTGTTTGTGTGCATATTTGGGAAGGGGAAGGGAGGGCACCTGGCATGTGTTAATAACCCTGGGAAACCGCCCATTCCCTCTGAAGAGGAAGGTGCAGAGGGAAGAGGGTGTAGTCTATGTGTTGGTGTGTGAGAGAAAGACAGAATGAAATTTGCACAGGGAGATAGACAAGTGTGTGTGTGTGTGCGTGTGTGTGTGTGTGTGTGTGTGTGTGTGTGTGTGTGTAATTGGGTTTTGAAGATGCTAAGTACAATCTTGGAGCAGTCCATCCTTGTGTTCTTATGCTAATGTCGTTTCTGTCATGGATTGGAACTCAGGTGCTGATTTCATCCACAACTTGGCCTTGATTTGCCTTCTCTGTCTCTTTCTGTCTTCTTTCTCTGGCTATTGTACTTCTCCATCTTTCCCCAAAGATCAAATAATCATTTTCAGAGTTAAGAATAGAAACACAGAGACAAGGTTCTATCTCTCTGTCTTTATGTCATCTGCACCACCCACAAACCCCCCCCCCATACCATCTCCTCTACGTAGCGCCACAGATGCCCATCTTGCCCTGCAACAGCTGTCTCACCATGTGCCCTACCAAGTGTTGCCACCCAACGGAGGGGAGAGGAAGTGAGGAGGAGGGAGCATTTGAGTGGGATGGGAAGGAGGGAGGGTGATGAATTTGGATGGGAGGGATGAGGTCATGAATAATAATTATTTTTCAACCCCCAAAAAAGGAGCTATCGCTTTTTTCCTTTAACGCAGTCACAGCAATTTTTGCATTCACTTCCTCTGCAGTGTGTGTTTTTAATTACATCCTGGCTCACTAGGTGTTTCTGTTTCTTTCTCCTTCGATCTGGCTGTTTCTGTGAGTCTCTCTCCTCATTTGATTCTGGATTTGGTTGAGGTGATGGCCAGTGCCCAAGTTTCTCCCCCTCTGGTCACAGGAAGCCCTTGGAACCAGAGTAGAGAAGGAGGGTGCAACGGTCACGAGGCTCCTTCTGATTGGTGCAGCAGGTAAACGGCGCTTGTGGGGCCCAATGACCAGACCGGGGCTGCATAGTAACAGCGGGGCATGGAGAGAGGGTATTTTCAAATGCCAACACTGGTCCAACAAGTCAGGTGCAGGATCCAGACTCGATCTAGTGACAGAACAAAATGGAGGGCCAGGATGTTGTGCCGCCATTTTGGGGCAAAATATTTTCAGCATGAATGCCATAATTCCTAATTATGCACAAGAAGCTCAGGGTTGCAGTGCAAAGCAATGGCAACAAAATGACCTTGGTTGTTTGTGTTTGTTTTCCAAAAAAAATAAAAAATCTCTCTAACACTCTTTTAATGAAAGAAAAATAAACAGTTGATTTTTTTTCTTCCCTTTTTGGAACACAGCTTGATGTAAAGGTGCCACAGTCACCACAAAGCCGCTCTAAATATTCTCCAAATTATTGAAAAATCATTCAAAGACAGACATCTGTGCTCTGAGAGGAAGCCGTACCTGTGACTTTCTTTTTATATTAAAATTTGAATAGTAAGGCAGCATAAATGATGCCAGGACAGATGGATCCGAGAGTAGAGTAGTATCCGAGAAACTGATGCCACACATTCTTCCCCTGTGGTCTCTACTGCAAGGTAAATAAACGCTGCTGAGACACCGAGACATCCGATAAAAGAAAAGTAATTTTAAAAAAGTGCACAATGAAGTACAAGAAGAGTTGTGAGTGAGTGTGGCATCCCTCTCCGTGTGTATTTGTTCATTTAATTTTGAAGGGATGAAAGCAAACAGGCATAAAGAGGGGCAGACGTAGAGAGATCACCGCGTCGTGTATCGTATTGGTGGGGAGTGTGCCACACAGTCTGCCTCCTAAAGCAATAAATCTGAAACAGCATAATAGATAAACGCAATACAGAACACAAAATACCCTGCGAGGGAAAACTAATAAAAAACTGAGTGATTAAGTGGAATCAGAGTTCTTAGGCACTATCTGGAGATGAGGGCTGTTGCCATACAAAGACCAGAGCGGGCCAACACGACAGATGAGGGAGCATAGGGACGGGGGGCCGAGGAAACGGGGGCTAAAAGCAGAGGGAACGAGAGACAGATGATGGAGGCGAGGAACGGAGGGATGGAGGACAGAGAGAAAGTGAGGGATGGATGGGGCAGCAGATCAGAGGGAGCCTCTAGTGTGTCTTGCTCTCCCTTTAAAGAAGAGCCAGGAAAACAGATTAGGAGTCCTCTTTTCTCCTGGGGGAGGACACACACACACACACGCACACACACGTACAAACAACCTCCATTCAACCGCCATCCTCCCCTCCCGTCACTCAAACATAAAAAGTAAGTTTCACACTGACCAGCCCAGCCCAGAACAATCCTCTCGGTGCTGAGGCCGTCCTCGTGCTCCCACTGGGAGGAGACGCAGTGATGGCCTGAGTGCTGCAGTTCAGCTGACCTCACATCAGCTCACGTTTGCTCACTGTTTAGGACATAAAGAGAAGTAACTGCCGCCTGCTTTGGAGGGATAGGAGCACACACGCTCAAACAGATGACGTGTCTCATGTTCTGTAAAAAGCCTGGGCTCTCCCCTTTATTTATTTGTTTTAATCTATTTCATTTCCCGAAACTATTTTAGAAAATGTTTGGAATCTTATATAACGTTACCACGCTGCTTTTTTTTAAATATAACATGGAACAAATAATTTTTTACACTGAAGAAGCTGCATCCAACAGATAACCTCAATTATGTGCTTTAAAAATATCCACTTGTTATTTCAGCCCAGAGTAATCATAATACCACTCTTCTATATTTTCTATTGAACCAATTTGAGATTCATAACTGTGCTCACACTTTATCTGTTCAACTCCTTGGGTGTGCGTGGTGTGATATCAAAGCTTAGCCCGGTGTCAGTGAATGATAAACCACCGCACTCACTAAAACACAGGGAAACACACACAAACACTCACACACACATGCAGCGCTCATCCCAGCAAAATTCTTGGAAAGGTGGGGTCTCTTTTCAGAAAGTCAAACGACTCTCAAGTCTGTTAAGTCACGTCCTCCTGATGTTCCACATTTTACTCCAGCCTCTTAGCTCTCTCCCTGTCGGGTGTGCAGTTGGACAGGGCCCTTGGAGGGTATCCTGCTAAAAGGTATTGTAATAACCAACAGTGGTAGCACAAGTATTGATATCTTTAAATGAAGTAAAAATTGCAACAAAAAAAAAACAGGAATTAAAGCCTTCTTTTGTCGCAGCATTGAAGCATTATTACAATCTATTGTATTACTCTATTTTCATAACTTGTGAATTAATGTAGACAATGAATTTCAACCTCTTGTTCCCTGGAGCTCTTATAAAGAATCTGTCTTTTTTATTTTTTCCTTTTTTCCTTTTTCCCTGGCACATTCACCAAAGAGGCCGCCAAAGTTGGACTATAACTAAAGTGAACGTATTTGTTGGGCCACTTTTGCCGAGCAGGTTCACTGACATCACTGTCACTAACTCTGTGTTGTGAGCCTTTCACTCAGTCTCTCATTTACATATAAAGTAATAAAAATGTCCCTTTTTAAAATCCCACTCTGGCCCAGATATGAGGAGGATGATTTACCGTATTTTCGAGGTCTCCCAAGTGTCTCTTATCCGTGGTTGCTCATTTGGCCTCACAGTTGTGCAGCTGTTGACTGAAACCGAGGAGGTTTTTCACAGAGAAGTTTCAGGTCTGAAGGGGGTTAATGTTGCGTTTGATGGAGATGCAGCTGCTTTTAACTCCTTTACGATCTGCAAAAACATTTTTTCTTCCTTGCAACGTGCGACACATTAAAAGATGACCACGCGTATCGAATGGCTGGAGTTTCAAGTTTAAAACTCCATGAAAAGGAGCTTCAGAATTCTGCTCAAGTGGATACATTTATGGCAAAATTAAAATCAGAAAACCATTTACAGTTACATTATGAGTGATTTCACAAATGTCCTCCGCAACAACAACTTTAGAGAAAAGCAGGGGTATGTTATTTTGCATTGCTGGCATGCAGAAAAAAAACAGAGGGCAGTTTTATTCCGGAAGATTTCCAAGCCGTGCGCAGCTCAGCTTCAACAGCAGGCCTCTTTCTTTGTATAGAGATTGACAAACGCATTTGTTGGCATAATGCGCCTTTAGTGGCGTTGGGTATTTTTGGCGGAGCAGGTATGCATTTGTCACTGACGTTTTCTCATTTTCAAATATTTTCTTTCAGGTTTTGGACTGATGATCAAGCGATAGATAACACTTTGAGAACATGCTTGCCTCAAATATACCCCACAAAAAAAAAGTATTGAATTAATGAAATTAGAATTTGCTCATAATTTGAATAATGAAGCATTTTAGTAAAAGATCATTTTGTCACAACAATTTTCTGGTTCTTTCCAAAAGGTGGATGGGGAATGTCTTCAAGGCACATACAAAACTGACAAAGTTCCAGATCCAAGACCCACATGCGCAACAACTCTATTTTTGCTGTCAGCTATAGAATGAAAAGAGAGGACCCTTTGTCCCTGTGTACATTTTTGTCTCAACTGATCATTTCGGCGTTGCTTCAAGTAGTATTCCTCAGCATTTATTCGAAGAAATTGCTTGTATTGCCATATAACTGTAGTCCAGGGGACGACCTGCTACTGAGGGAAACTAATGGCTGCTTTAAAAATCTGTAGGTTAAAAAGTCTCCATGACTCTGTAGAGGGAATGTGCTCAGCTGGCAGCAGCACTGTGAACATACTCCACCCTCCACCCTACTCTCTTTTGCCAGGGCCGGGCATTCCTCACCCCTCCAACGGCCGGTTAGTACCCACACTTTTTCTCTGTCCTTCTCCCTGCGTTCCACTCAAGCACACACAGGCCAATTCTCTTTTTGTCCCCATGCAACTACTTGAAACTATTTCCTTCCTTCCTTCCTCATTCTCGCCACACACATTTCTTAATTTCTTCCATCCAGTTTCATTCTTCCTTAATTTCCTTCTTCTGTTTTTTTATTTTTTATTTATTTTTATTTTTTTACCCCCCACCCCCTCCAACATCGCTGCATTGCCACCACTTTGGGTTTTGGGGCTTATTTTCATGGCAGAGTGTAGATGCAAACATTTAGAGCAGGGCCAGCAGAGCCCTCCTGTGTCCATCCAGACTGGGGCTGAGATTTGTAATGCTAAACAACACTCTGCAACGCCTGGATAAAACCTCGGCCACCGCAGACAAACAGAGCCTTGTGTTTTTTTGTTTCTTTTTTCTTCGTCTCCTTTCCAGCGCTCATTGCACTTTTTTCACATGGAGATGCAGAATTGTCTCGGTCCTTACTTTCAGCAGTGAGAGGAATGAAGATTGCAGAGAGGAAAAATAATAGCTCCACCGAGTTTGAAATATGGTCTTGGTGCAGTGTGCATTCTGTGTGACAGAGAGTGTGATTTTTCTCTGTGCAGCAGAGGCAGTGGGAGCAGGCTGGGAGCTGTGCTGCAGTCAAGAGTCAGAGGGAAAAGATTTAGAGGGAAGAATGACAGCATGACCGAGGCCTTTGGTTTGAATTCGTCACGTCTGTTTTACTTTAGAGTTGTGCAGACTTAGAATAAAACTACTGGTATTCTAAAACAAATCTAAAAAGTGTCCTTTTTTTTCTTTTCTTTACTAGATTGCATATTTAACTGAGGTGTGTGAGTTTACTTACCGCCACTGTATGATCTTGGCAGGATTGTTCTGCTATTTTCATTTGTGCTGTTTTCTGTGTTCTTATTTGTTTCTCCAATTTTGCAGCAGTAGATGAATGACTTTTAGTTTCCCCCACATTATGAGAGAGTAAAGGATTTGGTTTGTTATTTTTTGTCTTTTGATCGCCCAGAGTTTATACTAATTTGGTGATTTATTTGAAATAAATCGATCAACTCTTCAGGCAGACACTAGTGTTTTGAGGTTTTAGTCCAGGCGCCATTAAGAAAACAGTTAGGTAACACAAAGCGTCTGTATCCTCATCCACACTTCTGACAGACTGAGGTCTGAATTGCTCTGAATTCTTATACAAAAGGCTTAGAACATGTCCCTTTATTATTTGGTCTGTATTACACACATCAGTGGCTCATAATTTAGGTATAATTACAATTACAATTTAACATGCACCTGTTGATTTAAGTTATATTATAAAGGGCTTCTGATTTGTGCATTAAGCCTTTGAACTTAGACCAAGTTCAACACTAATAAAAGCCAACTACTGACCAGCTCTGTATGTAATTCACAGCAGTTTCTCTCCTTTGAGAGGAATGCCAGCCAAGCCTTGCAGTTATATTCTTGCGTGGGGTCTAAACTTGTAATTAGGATGTTTTCTTTTTTTAAAAAAAAAAAAGAACAAAAAAGGCTCTGATTGGTTTCTTAGTTTACAGACAGAAATTGGACTTCTTCCCCCCCCTCACAGTGAAGTTTGGGGAACTTATTGACCACATAATGCATGGGTCGTAAAACCAGCGTGCTATCAGAGCCGTTGTGGTCTGCAGTAAATGCTGCTTTTAGGGGGCTGTGGCGAGGCACACCGCTCAGGGCTTTCATTAACCCCAAGCTCAGCCTAATTGACGCTTACAAGTTGCCTTGCGCGACGAGGAGGATCGCTGCGCGCCAACAAACGCCCCGCAGTTTGTTTGGTAACTTTCGGATCAACCAAAATCGTGTTTTTTAATTTCATGTTTTCTTCAAAGGAAATGTAAATCATGCACGAGCTTTTCTGCGGGGGGGGGGGGGGGGGGGTCTCTCTCTCTGAAGGGCTCAAAACATTTCTTTTTTTTTATCATTTTTTTTCTCCCCAGTTTGCACTGAAGCCAGCCGATTATTAAAGTTTTAAAGGGTCATTTTTCCGACTAATAACCCCGATTTTGATTGGCTGCATCGTGCAGCAAAACATGGGAATAGTTGAAACGAGGTCAACTGCTATACACATATGGTGCTTGAGCATCAGGAGGAGGGAGCATCAATTATTATTTAAGCCACATTAATAGACAAATACAAGTTTCCTTTATGTTGCATTAATGATTCCGTGTGCTCATTTTGGATGAGAAATTGATTGAAAACGCTGATTCGCGATAGCCATTGAAGTCAGGCTTGTTTTTATCGAACCAGATTGCACTTTTTCTGTAAGTGCTTTATCGTGCATTGGACAGCTTTATTTATAGCTTTATTTCAGCTTTGTGTATTTCTGCTTTCATTCTAGGCCTGATCGTTGAAAATCCACGCAAAGAAAACGTTTGGCAAATAAAAAGAAAATAGAAAATTTGAAGTTTCAAAATGTCTGCAGTGTTTTTGTCGCAAATGTTGCCTTGAACATTAGAGTTTATGTTATGGGGGGAGAGGGTGGGTGGTAGGGGATTATGAGATTATGTGAAATATATATCTGTTTGCTGGGCAAGTTTAAAACGAAGTCCTTTTTTTTTTCCTCGCTTTTTCTTCCCCTCGATTTCAGAGACGTGTTGTCTTTCCGGCGGCGGGGCAGTTTCCCAACACTTTGCAGAACATGCAGTTGTCAGGCCTCCTGCGACTCTCGGAGCTACAGTTGGTCGTGCTGAGTCCACAGTGTGGGTCAAACTGTGCGGAATGCTATTTGGTACATTCATTTATGGTTGAGGGGAGGAAAAAAGGGGAAAAAAATCGTGTTTGTGGGATTATTTCGGTGGTTTGGAGGCACTTTTTGGGGTTTTTCCAATCAACTGGTCATTTTCCAAACAGGCCGACGGGCATGTGTGAGCTTTCGAATCATCAACATCTGGGGGAGGAGGGGGGAAGGAAAAAAAGAGAAATTATGTGCAAACAAAATAATAAAAGAAGAAGGACACGAATTTTGGAAGGTCATGGTAAAAAACTGGGAAATTTATACAGCTGCTTGAAGCAGACAGCCTATAAATAGTCAGTGCAACGATGACTTATTATTATTATTATTATATGAATATCTTTGCAGAATATATTGTTTAAATGTTATATATGTGATATTTTGTATGTGAACTATTGCAATACATATTCTGCTCTTCATCAACTCCAGCTGCTCCTCTTCTCATTAATATGAATAAGTGTTCAACACCACCAAATGTTCACTGCAGCTAGTTATAGTTTTAATGTCTCAACAAATGTGTTAACAGACAGAGAACGACAGCAACAGCTAAAATGATGCGGATATAGAATAGAATAGAATAGAATAGAATAGAATAGAATAGAAAATACTTTATTTTGGATGTGGACGACAAGGTAATCACAGGACTGTGTGTTGGTGTCTCAGGCTTTTCATGTATTTAAATGTTGGTGGGAAAAAATACAGTAAAAATATTCATTGAAAAAAAATTAAATGTATTGAACAAAACTATTGATTTAGTTAGGACGACTTTAGATGGCTTTCAATGATATTCTGAAGAATGGTGGTATGACTGTATTAACTGTAGATAATTAGTTATACATAAGTAGGTATAAATATTTAATGTAATCAGCAGCTGTAGGTCTCTACAAATGTAAGAGTACATTAAAGAGCTAAATAAGATTTAGTAGAAACAGACAAAATAACAAAATGCTTTGGAAATGCAATGCATTAATGAATTTCTTTAGTTCTACAGAACTGTTCTTCATATTGGGTGATGGTACAGTTACTCTAAGCTGAGCTGCCAGTGATGGACTGTAAGAAAAAACAGGTAAAATTGTTAAAAGTGTGTCACATAAAACACTCGCATTTAATAACATTTAGGTGTGTGTACCCATTTTCCTAAAACTTATTATTCTGAAAATAAATAGCCTTTTTTAATGGGGACTTTTTTTTGTAATCTTATTTGGCCGACATATATATTTATAAATATAAAATATAGAATGAAGTACAGAAAATGTGGTCTATATGCAGGTGGCATTGTGTCAACTCAAGTTGACCTTTTTCATTTAGTCGATTAACGCACTCATGATTGACTAAGTCACTAAAAAATCAGTTACCGACAGCTGAATTGAATAAATGGACGTTATACAAACATTAAAGCGAAACGCACACACACGCACACACACACACACACACACACACACACGGACGCACATGTCCTCCCAGGACAGACGCCTTTTTCACGTTAATCTGAATAATGAAAATTGGGTTGAAACAATAAGACACATTCAGTTACAGATGACTAATTAATGTGGCCAAATGTGTGGAGAGGTCACCCTTTAATTATTGATAAACCGTCATGTTGCAGGAATGTCATCAGACGTCTGCTATAAGGAGGGCGGACAACGACGCGCTGAAAAGGGGCAGATTTTACCAGCAGGAAAAAAAAGATGGAAATAGAAGAGCCTCGAGGCCGTCAGGTGAAACTTTCATCTGCGGTTACAACGAGAGAAAAAAAGAGTGTGTCCACTTTATCATTTGAAGCAGCCGTTTGTGATTGTTGTCCGAAGACTTGAACAGAGAAATGAGCAGATTTTGAACTGTTATCGGCCTGATTCAGAGCCTTCAGCTGCACAAATACTTTGGATCATTTTATTCCTTTCTTTCTAACTGCAATATTTTCTTAAGTTGTCTTAAATTGAATTAAATCTCTTTGATCTGCCGTTCATGTTTGAGAAACAGTTGTCTTTGTGCAGCGGCCTTTTGGCGCACGGTGGCATCCCTTCGCCTCCTGCTGCTTCAGAATGGTTCATTCTCCACGCCAGGACATGCACACTTTCATAAATGAGCGGTTTTCCCATTACAGAACTCTACCTAAGTTTTGGTTGTCTCTTTGGCCTCTTTCCTTAACAAACAGAAAACATGTCCACGTGTTCTTTCTTTATCTGTTGGCCCTGCTCTGCTCCTGCAGTGGCCTTTGCATCCCCAACTGTGTCTGTGTGCGAGAGTGAGTATCATCGACTTGCGTTAAATCTCTGATGTCTGCTCTCTGTAACATCTCAGATTCATGTAATCCGGTTGCTTCTCACAGTCATTCGGTAACAATAGATCTGTGAGGCAAACGTCCTTAAAGTTAAAGCTGAAACCTACACTCTCCATCAACCTTTCAGAATAGATTTGATCTGACATTTATCCAGTGCTCTGTCAGAGCTCAAAAAAGTATTTTTTAAAAGATTCAGTTTTACATTATTTAAAAGAAAAAATACAAACTGCACAGAGAGGCAGATTCCACTTGTTCTGTGGGCCATGTTTTCCCTAAAACAACACATTGACCTTTCTCTTGTTCGATCTTTGCTCCGGGTTGGGACATTACAAAGCGATCACGGAGCAGTTCGGCTCGGCTGTGGTGCCACTCAGAACCCTTCAGAGCAGCCCTACACGAGCCAGTGCAGCCCTCTAATCCCCGCAGTCCGTGATTTAGCCTCCTGGTCCTTCTAATGCTCCTAAAGCCCCAGCTGCTCCCCTGGCCGCTCAGCGCTCTCCGCGACAGACTGCACACGGCTCGCTTTATTAATAATTCCCCCAATAATTCACCGGTTCGACGCTCACTGTAAGACACTGCCCCAATTCCCAATTCTATTATAGTGTGTGTCCACATGTTGGTGAGGTGACTTATTCAGTGGCTAATTTGTATTTTTTTGCAGGGAAGGGGACGGCTTGGTCTGCTGCTGTCAGAGCGCACGGAGAGCTTCCATTTTACGCACCGAGCCGTCGTGTGGCTGTGCAGGCATTCGGCTGCAGACTCGGCTGCAGCGATTTTGCAAAAGCGCGACGCAAGCTGCGCTTTCATCTCGTCAGCTTTGAGGAGGAGGCGGCGAGGGACCGTGGGGTGTCCCCCCGTTGATGTGTAACACTGCGTGCGTGCGTGCGAGCAAGCGTTCCTGTGTGTTTGGTCCTGGAGAGAGGAGAGAGAGAGAGAAAGAGAGAGAGGACGAGAGAGAGAGATACGAGGGTAAAACAGATCGGGCGCGCGGCGTGGGAGACTGCTGCTTTTGGACACGTTTTGGACACAGAAGCTGCTCGGCTGTTGGACTGCACGCGAAAAAATAAGCAAAAGAACCCCAAAACTTACTTTTTGTCACCTCTCCCGTCCATTTGTTTTCTCTTCTCCCTACCGCGTTATTGATATAATTTCGAGGACTTTCTAGCGTCTTCCAGACTGCGGGACAAGTTTGGCCGCCGAAGGACGCACCTCCGGACTTTGACGCAGACGTGTCCCTGACTTCTGCTAGACATGGGCGCATCTGACGCCAAACAGCGGTAGACGGAGGTGCTCGGAGCTGCTGTCCTCTTTTCCTCCCATCTCTTGCCGAGTGGACCCACTTTTGAAAGAGCCTGTTTTTTTTGTTTTTTTTTTGTTTTTTTTTTCTGTCTGGGCCGAAGGCCGACTGTTTAAAGGTCCTTTTTTTTTTTTTTTTTGCTTCCGGCAACAGCGAAGAGACAAAGTCTTCCTCCCTTAGCTCTCTCTCCCTCACTTACTTTTTTGGAAGCTGAACTTTGAAAGGAAAATGGGGCATTGAGAGAGTTGGCAGATCTCCCCACGCTATAATGGTACGTGCTGTGTAACTCAATAGTTCCTTTCTGTTGGGTCTATAGGGTAAAGTCTATAGGACTGAAAATAAACAAAGCAGGGGGGTTTATTTCATTTGTGAATCCCTGTTTTTTTTTTCCTTTTCACTCTTGAATTTCATTGTGAAAGATCAGAAATTTGCCAGAGATTGGGAGTGGAGCCAAATGACAGCAACTACAACACACCTGTGTGTGGCTGCCCGTCAGTTTGCCAATTTGATCTTCACAAAGCATCAAAACTCAAATCCACGGACATTATTTCTGATTAACTTGTAATAATCTATGCTGATTGACAGACAACATTTGCGCCTCAGCACTGAATTTTAATGCAGCTTTAGGGACAACCACCTCCCACCCCTGATTTTATTTCTAACCTGCACTTTTCATGCATTAATTTCTATCAAATTTACGATTAACTTTGTTAGCACATGTGCATTAAACATGTCTATATGTCATTAAATCCTCGTCCTATCTGCTGCGTCCTGTGCAGTCTGAATGAGTCACTCAGATCAAACAGAATAAAACACAAACGAGACCACAGATTGCGCGAAGATCTGAAAGGCCGCCATATGGATTCAGGACATATTTCTCATGATGGTCATTATTCTGTAAAGGATGCTGTTTTGTGCGGGGCTGCTGCGACGTCCTCCACCTTGCACCCGCGCTGTGTCTCTTTCCTGCTGCTCTTTTCATCAATGGGCACTTCATTTGCGTAGCTGATGACACTTTATAGCGACTACTTGGGGGTGGGGAGGTGAGGTGACACACAGACCGTCTTTGTGCCACGAGAACAAGTGCGGAGAGAGGAGGACGCTGCATGAATTAGAGCACCTCGGCATTTAGTATTGATCTGAAAATCGGATGACGAGGAGCGAACTATCTCTTCAAATCCTGCTGCATTTAGAGGGATAAATCTGACATTTTGTGATCAGTATCTTCTTAAAAACGGCTGCGTCATTATGGCACGAGATCAGTCTGTTTTGCTTTTTCTCAACGTGCAGCTGGTGATCCTGTAACTGTGGATTCAGCAGCTTCACAGGATCTCAGTTTAAGTCTAAGCTTTGCAGTTAAAACCAGCTCAGGAGATTCGAGCAGAAGATTCCAGAATTTGAATGTATTTAGTGTGTGTGTGTGTGTGTGTTTGTGTGTGTGTGTGTTTGTTTGATTTAATTCGACATGTCGGATCTGTTAGAAATGTTGAATGTTTTATTTTTGGGGTGATGGTGACCGGTTTTTGTTGCAGCAGAAAAATACAGATAAAATATAATGGCACGTGTCAGAGAATTGTCCGTTTTTATCCATATGCTCTTGTAATATTAATCTATAAACAGAGTTGCCTGTGCAGTCTTCCAAAAAACACGATTCAGTTATCATTTACCGACTCTGAGGTGCATATACTAAACAGGTCGCTCCATTTAAATAGAATGCCATTGATAATGCATTCTTAAACACTACAATTTTCAGCCAGCAATGTTTTGGTATAACCAAATTTGAAAAAGAAAAGCCCAAATAATTCTGATGATGAAAACATGCAGATGACAAAAATAATCACCAAAAGCCATGTGCCAACATTTTCAGCTATATATAATTTAGATATTTTAGGTCTAGTGCAGGTATTCTAAGTGTTTATTCACTTTGGCAACCAACTTCAGAGGTGCAGCCTGAGTCTGTCAGCAGGAAGGGCTCCCTGTCTGCACACTAAGTCACATTAGTAGTTTTTTTTTTTTTTTTTACATGTTTTTAACAATCAGTGTTACGTAACTTTATGTCAAAAATGTTTGTTGGCCCCAGCTGCTCTGTGACAACCTCTCTATACCTGCACAACCGAGGCCTCAAAATGTCTAACCACATGTGTCTTCTGATGTCAGCCATCCAATTATCCATCCAAGATAAGCGACCCTGAGGACAATGGTTCATAATTGGCAGTCATGTTGTGATTCTTATTTTTGTTTTGATTGTGGAGGCCCATAATTTTACAGTTGGTTGCTCTGCGGTTGTTGCATAAAGAACCTGCCAACCTGTCAGTCGAAAGAAAAATGTAAAAGACGTAATTGGTGCCAATTTGGATAGATGGGCGTGTATTTGGCCGTATTATTCAGCATCATTTAAGGGTATCATTTTGGTTGAGTTGGAAGTTGGAAATGTTTTAAAATGAGCTCAACGCGCTGCTTTACTGAGTCACACTGTGTCTCCGTGTGTGTGTGTGTGTGTGTGTGTGTGTGTATGTTTGTGCATGTGTTGTAATGTAACTCTATGCTTCCTGGTCTTTGTGGTAAACTCTGCCGTATTAGGACCATAACCACAAGAAAATCTCTTCACGGATCAGTCCCCGTGTCACACAAAGGGCTAATTGTACCAGCCCAAACCTCATTGTTAAATGCACTTAGCCAGTGCAGCATTACCTTAACTGAGTGTGGTTTCTCCGTTAAAAAACAGCTTGAATAAGGATCCATGTAGGAAAAGAGCAGAGGGGCCAGTGGCATTGGGTTACCAAAGGCACGGAGGACGTGTGCCGTGAGAGCGGCGTAATAGTGAAATGTTGTTGAAGCTCGGAGTCACAATTTGATGTGCTATAATCTATAGGCCACAGTCCATTGCCTGTCCTGTTTAGCAAGATTAGTAGTTGACAGGCGAGGTGCCAGGAGGAGTGAATCTTGGGGTGTGTCACAATGTGTGTGCTGTTCAGACTTGTTTCACTGTAACAGTTTTGGTGAGAGGATACGGTTTGGGTAGCTGTTAGAGCTGGCATGGTTTCACCTCAGCTCACCTTTGATTTGATCTACAGGGTTAAGTCCATTTTTTTTCTTCCTTTTGTTTAAGTTGTCAGAAATGTTTTTACACCTCTGCCTCCTACCTCTGCAAACTGTTCACGCCATGTGTCTCATGTGCAATCCAGAGGCCCCACTATTTACTATTGTGTAAAACCGAACTGCACAATGTAGCCAAATGCAATCCTCAACTCTGCATCTTGGCTGTACTTCTGGCCCAGCTAAACCTTCAGGACCTACAAGTGGAGTGAAATAATTAGCCCAGCTCCTCTCAGCCATCCATCTAGTCTCTTTTCAATGCAGCCCTTCAGTTTCTCATCTTCCGTCCCTGTTTTTTTTTTTTTTCATAGTTTTTTTTTTTTTTCCGTCACTCCCCCTTGAGATGGCTGTGTGAAAAAATCGTATTTTTCCAACATTTCTCCCAGAGGTAGCTTTGGCAGGGACTCACACGGCGGCCATCTCTGCCTTTCATACACCCCTCACACACCGTGGAACAGATCGCCGGTGCGGCCTGGCGTCTTTGAAGTGGCTGCCATCTCACGCAGGTTTGCTGGACTCTCTCCCTCCTTCTCCCCATCCCCCCAATTTTCATCCTGTGCCTTAAACTTGGCAGTGTTATTTTCAGCTACCAAATCATGATGATAAAGAAAAATGGGGGAAAATAGGACACAACAGAGGTGATAATAATTACAGTTTTTGAAAGGACTGATAAAGCTGATTGTGGCTGTGGCTGATGGTTGTCCAACATCCATCATGAAGCTGCACCAGGTGTGTGAGCAGGGCATGTGTGTTAGTTTTGATGTAGAGTGTATGCATATGTGTAGCTGCTAATGTGAGATGCAGAGACACAGCAAGACGGAGATTGATATCTTGCCATTCATGTGCTTTAAAATCGAGCCATCTGAGAACAAATTCCACCATCAGGGCCTTTCATACTCAAAGATCTGTGGGGATGTGTGTGTGTGTGTGTGTGTGTGTGTGTGTGTGTGTACACGAGCATGTGAGCAGGTTTCGGAGATCTCACCTCCAAAGAATTTGGCCATATGGTCGTCAAAACATATACCCAGAATTAGACAGAGACAGATAGAGAGTGGGCCAAGAAGGACTGAGTGAGACAGAGGGGGGGAAAAGTGAAAGAGAAGTGTCTTTTTTTTGTCAGCAGAGGAAGCACGAGAAGCAGCTTAAAGCAGATCCTAGACCCTACCTTAGATCAGATGGCTCAGACAAAAAAAGAAAAAAAATTCTCTAAAGCCGCCTCTACTCCACATATTTGTGAAGTAGGAAAATCTGTCTCAATTAACACATTTGCATTGGGCGATGATGGACTCCAAATAGGTCACTGACTCAATCTCCCGCCTCCAAATCTTCCCTCTAAAATGTTAATTAAGGAGGGCTTTGAGATTTTTTCGCTCTGGGCTGGCCATATGGGGCGGGCATATGCTCTATATATATAGTACAATATATAATTCATACACTGCTGCAGGAGAGTGTTTGGGGGCTTGGACTTTTTTTGAGGGGTTTACTACAAAGGGAGTCAGTATGTTCTGGCCTCCCCAGTGGCAGGTACAGAGCTTAGCCTATTCATTAGGTTCATGTTATTCACTGTTGCACAATGGGATTGCAGTTCATCAGCACTTGTTTCTTTGGCTGACAGCATAAAAAGGGCATTTAAATTCCTCATTGTCAGTTGGTTAATATGAAATGAGAGCAAACCTTCTATTGTTGAAGCTTTATGTTGTTCCTCGTGAACCCAGGTAAGGGCTTTTGTGAGATTTTTGTGGACGTGAAGACCTGCTACATGTGCAAATATTTCCTCAAATTGTCAGTATAGTTCCTCAAATGCTTGGTGTTGTCCCAGTGCCATCCACCCAGACACCCATTCACCAGCAGAATGAGGCAGTGGCAAGCCAGTGAAAACAATCCCATCCCACCCACAGCTTTTTGGGTTTGGCTCAACCAATCAGAGAAAGCCTGCGTCTGCGTCCGACCCTGTTTCTGGCCGGGGACACCCAATCACAGAGGCTCCAGCACACCTGATACATTGTTGTCTGTTTGCAGGTTATCGGCAGGCTCAGGTTGGTGTGGACCCCTGCACAGGTGCTGTGGATCCGAGCCATTAGTCTGACCGCCAGCCAATCAGATACATTGTTTCATTAGCAGACACATGTGGCCTGGCAGACTTTGGGTGCTTGCATTCGGTCTTGCGTCCACGTTTGCCAGTGCATTAGCATGTATATGTGCAGCCGAGGAACTCTACTACCCCTGTTCCCACAATGCTTTGCTGCCTTATCAGCAGGCCTCTCTCACGCTGTTCCTGGCTTCATCCTCTTCTTGAGCCTCAACAATAGGCACTGTGTTGCCCCCTCAACGAGCCGAGGGCCTCTGCAATAAAAGGAGACTAAAAATAAAAAAAAAATAAAAACATGTTTATGGACTAATAAAGATGATTAGAAATCGCACAATTGCAGAAAAATGGGAGGTTTGCGAGTGCAGATTATCTGTAATAAAAAGCCGAGGGGGAGAGACAGGGGAGAGGGGGAGACGGAGAGTGAGCTGTACAGACCTCTCATTGCGAAGGATATGAATAGCCTTTGTTTTCACCACAACTCAGGGCTGTGTGGTCTGCCAACGTCTGGCTCTTATTATGGGGTTTGTGTCTGTGTGTCTGCGTAAGTGGCATGCACGTGTGCGCTGGTGTGTGCCTATGTGCAAGGCAGAGGGCACATGGGCGCGGAAAAAATGTATACGGGCGATTATATTTTCAAAAGGTTGAGACTATATGTGTGTGCATTGAAACCTTTCCACACAACCAGATACACTGTTTTTCTCTCTGCTCCCGTTCACTAAATGAATGTGGCAAGGGGTCTTGGGCTGGCACAAGCGTGTGTTGCATGCTTTTTTATCCGTTAAAGTTGTGAAATGAAATAGGATTTCACAGAACGCCACAGCGGCTGTGGGATTTGGGCTCTTTTTGGCTAAGTAGAGTGAGATAGGTTGATCCAATCAACAGCAGAACTGCAAGAAGAGCCTGTTTCACAGCTCCAGGCCCTGCCAGAACCCTGCCTGCCCGCCTGTCTGCTTGACTTAGAATACAAATGAAGCACCATGAATGCACACCTACACACATATACATGCAAACACATTGCTACTAGGACTGTGGGCTTAGAGTTCTCTGGAGCTTTTGTAGACAAATTATGTCATTGTTATTATTTTCAACACAAAAATATTTATAGCGTTGTCTCACAAAAAGGAAGCGTCCAAATCCAAATTAATAATCAATCCTTAGAATTTACATTTTGCCATTTACAACAATTGCCATTATTTCTTATGAGTGTAGAGCATGTATTAACTTCTTTACTGACCTTGAAAATGTTTAAAGCATTGGTTCCAAAGTGCATTGTAATTTAGTACTTGTAAGTTTACAAAAAAAAGGTCAAACTCTACAGTTTCTGCTGCCATTCGACTAAATTCAATTTAGGCCTGAAGAAAGTAGCTAATAATGTGGAAACATCACCAAGCAACCAAATGATATGACTTTCTCTCTATTTTTCAGGCTACTGACACCTACCTGGTGAATGACGATCCAACAAGAGGTCCAGGGATGCCCGAATGTTTCCTCGTGTCTGATACATACAGGGTATACACACCCCTAAACACACAGACACACACACACTATTAGCTCTCTGTGTATCTGTCCTTGTGATCACACTGAAGTCTGAAGACTTATTCGCTGTGCAACACTAACGGCCCATCAGAAATGATCTCTTTCTCCAAGAGGATGATGGTATTCTGAGTACAAAAAGCGTCATCTCTGCATTTCATCAAAGGCCTTTTACAGCTTCAGACTGTATTCATCTTTCTGACTCCGAATATGTGTTTCTATAGTAATGTAGTCAGGAGAAAATATCCACATTCTGCGTTCACTTTGTTGTTAGCTCCGGATTAAATCTCTTCTGCTGTCGATTGTGGTCAAATGTGGCAACAGTGCCCTGCAAAAAAAACTGCTGTATTTCCGTAAAACGCCACCTTTTAAGTGACATGCACACTCTCCTCACACAAAGGTTGCCATTTAAAATGGAAGATTGTTTGCAGGTCACTTTGTGTGACATTAATTCACAAAAAAACCCCAAAACATTTGGGATTCAGGTTGAGTTTACATGTAGCAGCCTGACTGCCTGGAAAACTGCTTCTTTGGACTGCATGCTGCAATCTGACATGAGGGTGTGATGACATCAGACTAGCAAAATAAATCCATACATTTTTTTTTTCCTGCCGAATGCAAAAAATGGTAGAAAAGCAGTAATCCAAACCAGTCTGAGTGTAATGTATGACCAGCTATTAAACACAGTAAACACATAAAAAGCAGCAGGCGTAACGCATTGCTCTGCGCACACACTCAGATTAAAAACAGATCCATAGAGTCTCTGGAATCCTTGCTGTGTATGATATGTTTGTAAGCCACAGCGGCCAGTCAGCCATTCCGGCTCTAACTGCATATGCCTGTATGGATTTGACTGGCGTGCTCCTTCCCAGAGCACATATAAACAGCTTACTCAAACAATATTTACACTGTACGGCACAGTTACGCACATTTTTCCACTTGCATGTTTCCTGGCTTTTGAAAAGTCTCAACCACCTGTCTCACACATTTAGCATGCTAATGGCAGTATCAGTATGCTACATCACTTTCAATATTTAATGGCCTAGCCACAGGCGATGGTAAATAAGTATATGGGTAGTACCGCGTGTCAAAGGCAGACCACAACATGCTAACTTTAGAAACACCATATGGTTTGCTCATGTGCTTTCTAATGGCAAATGTAGTCTCAAGAACCACTATATCCCTCTGCGCTCAAGGGGTTTTCAGAGGTGATGTTCGGACAGGACTCACAGTTTGATCACAGTCAGAGAGACGGTTTGGAAAGAAAACCAGTACCAGGATTTTCCAGAATCCTGTGGCTGGGTTTGTTGGTTTGTTACAGCCAAGCACCTGTGTTGAATACTGAGATGGACACCTAATGCCAGGCTGAATGGAGCCAGTAACGAAAAAACAACCACTGAAGTCAGACAATCGAATAGGGACCATGTGTGCGTGTGTGTTTGTGTGTGTGACAAGAACAGAAAGAGAGAGAGAAGCAAAAGATTATAAAACTGAAAAAGAGAAAAACATCACTAAAAAGAACCGCCGAGAAAGAGAAAAAGGGGTTAGACAGAAGGAGAAAGAAGGAAAATGAGGGAGCACACAAAGGCTCTGGGTTTGGGCCTGTGCCGTGGTGGGGTGTGGTTTGGAAAGCGGAGAGACTCTTGGAAGGGAACACTGCACCTCAAAACGCTTTACTTTCTTTCACATTTATTTAGCATTTTCCTCTTCTTTTTTTTTTTTTTGCTCTCCCGAATCCACTTCTTTTTCTGGTTGTGTCCATGTGTGTGAGTGTACCCGTGTACTGTACATTATATGCATGTGTGCCTGCGGTGTGAGCGTCTAAGTATCATACACAGGCTGAGGTCTCGTAAAGCTGCACAGCTTCGTATCCCCCCAAAAAAACTTGGCATTCAGGCACTGGGGTGATTTCAACCCCCCGAAACCGCACCCTTTTACACAACTTAAGCAGACTCACGGACATATGCGCATACAGAATTGTATTCGCACTTACTCCCACATGCACACACACACTTCCAGTGCTCTCACACACACTCTCACTTACACTCTCACACACATGTACATGAGGCAGGGGCTTATGTATAATTGCAGGCACTCTGCCTGCATATATGAGTTTGATTAGACTGAGGAGCAGGGAGCGGGCGAGGATAAAGCCGAGCCTGATTAGAAACAGAGTGTATTGCTTCCATACAATAGGAGTCATAATGGGGCCGGTTTAGACCACTTTGCCAAAGTTCAAGTATCTTTTGTCTCCATATACGTAAGAATGCTGGAATAGGACTTGGTGTTAGTTAAAAAGGCAAGAAATAGGAAACCAAGAGACATCCAAGCTGTTTGTTTGGCCTTATTCATGAAGGTCCCCAGAAATATTGAGAATATCCAAATACTCCCCCTGTTTTCGTGAATATTCTATAGCTGTGATTATAACTTTCAGGCAAACAGCTCCCACCAGAGCAAGGAGCATCTCTTTGGAAACCTGAACTGAGTACATCACAACCTTCACATAAGTGGCCCACATCTCAGATGATGTTTGAGCCCACTGCACATTTACCCCTGAAATGACCTTCACGTGTAAAATAAAAGGCCTCTTTTACTTTAGGCATGCAGAAAGCTTTGTGTCACCATCCTAAGGAGCAGAGTATGAGCTGAGCTGTAAACTTAAAAACACTTTTGGTGTATTTTTGCTCCCTCCTGCGTTTCCTTCTGCATTCTTCATAAAAACGAAAGATGTGAAAGCTGCAAAGAATGATCACTTCTGAGGAAATCTGCCACCATTTGGGTTTTCTCTGCGCTCAGTGGCAAAAATAATGTGAAGAGTTTTATCAAAGAAGTTAAAAAGAGGTACTGCCTGTGCTCTACAAATAATCAAAGCATGACAGTGTAGCATGTTTTTTTTTTTTTAATACCTCAAGAGGTGAAAAAACGTTTGCCCTTTAGAAAGAATATTACAGACATTCCTCTGATATTTAGGAGGGATAAAAATGTCAAAGAGGCAACCGAATTCCTCGCCGAGTATCACGGGCGCACGCTCAGCCTCCACAGATCTAAAGCAATATGTATCCCGCGCGGATTCTCTTTCAGAGATTCAGCGAATCGCTCACTCTCAAAGAAAAACAAAACGATCATTTCACTTTTAAAGTTTGGTTCGTGTCAGTCTGATAGAGGAGCGGGGAGGGCCAGAGAGGGGGGGAGTTAGAGAGAACGCGGGAGGGAGGGAGGGAGGGAGGGAGGCAGCAGAAAAAACTTTCCTCTAAAGTTAGTGCGGAGCTTTCACTGTGAGCGAGGCGGGGTTACAGCCTGGACTGAGCCACAGCGGCTTTGCAATGCGGCACCGCAGCGAACATCCATCCAACTTTGTTATCAACAACTCCAAGTTCCATCTCTAGACATCGCCATGTACTCCCCTTACTGCTTGACACAGGTATGGAGAAAAACAATCGCCGTTTTAACTCTCCTCTTCGTTGCTGTTTTCCGGTGTTGTGCGCCTCTGGTGAGTCTCTACTGTATGTGGTTACAGTGCTGTGCTGTGCTGTGTGTCGCGCTGCTGCCTGTCACTCGCCGCGTTTTAAGAACCGTTTTTTTTTTTTTATACCCAACTCTGCTCCCTTTCCCCCTCCGATAATGTTTAACCTCTCTCTCTCCCTTCTCTCCCCCTCTCGCGCTCTCTCCCCCTTTTCCTTCTGATGGCACTCCTCCAACGGGCTTTCTTGTGCGTCTCATTGCGCATGGTTTTGGAGAGAAAATGGCGCTTCTCCCAAATCTATTTTATATAAAACCGAGGCTGGGGAAAGGGGAAGACGGACTCGGTGTCCCGACAGCAGGGACCTAATTACAGACAGTCCGAGGCAATAATCGGCTTTTATCGACACATACTGTAAAGCTCAAACTCGGCTGTAAGGCTGCTCCTTGAGTTGAGAACCAGTGGATTCTTTTTTTTTTCTCTCTCTTTCTTTGAGTTTCTGAATTGCGGTTGCTCGGGAGGTCTATCCGTCCTCAGCTGCGAATGTCGATGGGGCCCTTTAGGGTCACAGCCCCCGGTGTAATATATTCTGCTTCAGCTGCCTCCTCCTTAAGAAATAAAACAAGACATAACGGGGACTAAAGGTGTGTAAGCTGCATGTGTGTGCGTGCAAAGTACAGCTATCATTTTAAAATCCAAAAGAGCCACTAAATGTAATTTAAGTTCTCTTTTAAAAATTGATTTTATTTTAAAAAATAGTATAGATGTTATATTTTGGGGGGATTATGCTGGTTTAAACGTATATTTCATTACGTGCGTAATTCCAAAGGCCGTTGGTTCACTTAGAGGTTCTATACAGATGGTTACTGTTTTTTATTTAGCTTTTCCTAAAAGACTATAGAAGTAGTGAATTGTAAATTCTCAATATTCAACTCACAGTTTTGTGCTTAAATGAAAGCACTCTACAATTATCTTTGATCGCCTCGGAAACCTTGCCATTTTATGTCTGACATTTTTTTGTAAAAAATATTCATTTGAAATAACTTATTTTTAAGTAAATACAGAGCTAAATCTCTTTTCTTTTCTTTTTTTTTGGCACGACTGAGTTATAGTATCGGCTTGTTGTTTCTTTCTTTCTTTCTTTCTTTCTTTCTTTCTTTCTTTCTTTCTTTCTTTTCTTTTTCTTTTTGAATAAGTATATATTTTCTCCATGAACTGAACTGATTGACAGTGAAGGCGATTTTTATCAGTAAATTAAACCAGATCATTTCACTGCTCACAGGTTCAAAGGTCAAGCCATGAGTGACTTTTTTTCTCTCCGTCGAAGGACCGTTTTTTTTCTCCTGTTACAGACCGAAATATATTCTTAAAGTTGCGTTTTGTAAAATGTGCGCGTGCTTCCCAGAGACTTAGGGCAGTCACAGCAGAGTTAACAGAGGAAAAGTGCAGGCGCGCAGCTTCAGGCCGCCGCAGCTCCGTTTTTCCCCTCAGCAGCTCAGCCCTTCTCACAGAGGTAAAATACCCACTGTACATTTCACTGTTTTACCACTAAAGCCTCATTCATATATGGATCTGTATGTGACCGTTTTATATCAGTATTTGACAGAGGACAAAAAGAGCAAGTTTCTATTTATTCATATCCGTCTGACCTGCATGTTGTCAGGACGCACTTGACGGTCATGTGGCATAAGGTAAGCATTCATACGTGTGATTTTAATTTGCATTATAAAGTAAAGCTTCATTGCAGGTGTTTAGCTTCAGGCCTGAGCTACATTTTTTGGTGATCCACGGAGGTCACGGCTCTCTGTTTTAATGAGCTGCGCAGTCTTGTATTGATTTATTATCTATATATCATGTAGCCTATCATGGGTATCTTACTAATTTCAAACTTGTATTTGGATAATATGTCCTGCGTGGTGTTGCAACTGCAACCATTTCTTTCCTTAAACAGAACAGTCTGTTTTTTTACTCGAGCTCCATGGAAAACGTATTCCTGCTCGGGTGTTATTTCAGGGCCTTCTGGCCTCGGCTCGGCGTGTTTCTTTGACTAAAAGGACAGCCACTCACAAAATTCTCAAAATGAGTTAATCTCATTTGGTTTTCCCCACTGCAGTGAAGCCCGAAGCCGAGGTTCTGTCATAATCAATCACATCCCAGATAAAAAGCTCTCGTCCGGTTCTCCTCTTCCTCTCTGCCTTCTCTGACCTGAGTTTAAAACAGCGCAATGAGACCTTTTTCTAATCAATTTGCTCCGTAAAATAACTCCAGCAGCCCTGCTGCATATTTAGCACAGATAATCTGCCCAGCCTGGTGGTATGAGGCAGAGGTCCGCATCGAGTTTCCTCTTTCTTTCCATTAATTAAAATTAATTTGCAGCAGATCCTCTCACACGAGCGCCGGACGCGTGCTGCCCATATGCGCCATGCATATTGAACTGCTTAGGCTGCTGTTATTGCAATCTCTGGGTCTGGTGGTGAATATCAAGCCAAGCTGATGTGTTTGCATATTTACCATGGAGCTTGTGTTTGTATTCAAAGGATATTAAGATGACACCGGTCAGAAATGAACTTCAAGGACGCCCAGGCATCCGACTCCGTTTCTGTCACACCTGTGTTTACCCTCGACTTGGACGCTTGCCTTTAGTTTTTTTTCTTTTTTTTTTTTTGCAATCGTTTTTAACGATCTGTGGTTTGATGCTTCAAACGGTCGAAGTGTTTGTTTTCTGCCTCCGCGAACCCAGAGATGATGGAGAGTGACGTGCACAAACGCCGACTTCCTCGCGCTGTCGTTCTCGTCAAACGGCTCCGCAAAGATTGCGTTCTTGGACTCTCTCAGTCGTGTAAATAATTCACAAATTCCGAAAGTAAAACATGCAAAACTAATGTCAGCAATCTACGATGTATTATTAATGTTGGTAAAAGCTTTGCTGGAATGGCCACGCGGGTGACGGACCCGGGCAGCCAAAAGTGCACTTGCCAAACATTACCAGGAGGTTTTTACGGGCTGCAGTGGCATTGTCTCACATCCCTTTGACTGAAGTGCATTTGCATAAAGTTTTAATGCGCGTTGAAGGTCGAAGAGGCGCTGTTAATTAAAACTTTTATGCGCTGCGTTTTCAAATCAATTATTTCAGACTCCAGTTAAGTCCCGCTTATCCAAATGAGATGGGCTGCTAATACAGGCTGCGGCGCGTCTCACGAACGCTGCCAACTTGTCAGCGTTTTGACGCAAACTTGGAGATGTTTAGGCTAACAATGCGCGGGATATTGTTTATTTCCCCGAACGCAAGATGTGTCATCTCCGAGCTCGATTCTCTCTGTCCACTTCTTAAGAGTTGCAGATTTGGGAGATCAGATGAGTCCTTGAAAGTCACTCGTGCAGTTTGGCAAAGCACTTTAAGGGGGGGGGGGGGGGGGGGGGGGCTGATGTGTGTATAGCTTATACACACTGCAGCCATGCCATACAGCCATAGCAACAGAAAAAAGAATGTGGACATTTTGCAGTCAGTATCTCTTGTGATGAAGATAAAAGCACTTTTATCTAAACTAAACAGTGTATGTAAATCAATGCATGTGGGCTTCAGTGTGTGTGAGGAGCCCACACAAGCAGTTTGCATTAAGTTATGTTGTCCCAAATATCTTCCAGATTAAATTACTTTAAACCTAATTTTGTTTGTCTTCCTGAGTGTATGCGTGTGTGTGCGCGTTAGTCCTGACTGTCAGTTCACCAAAAGGCACATGCATGTGTGTGTGCTCATAGAGAAGACTCTGTGTGTTTCTTACTCCTGACCTGTTTTTGGGGTTCTCCTGCGTCAGGCCTCGGTTCTGGTTTCACTGAGATCGGACAGCCTCGGTGCCGGTGTAAGCCGAGGTGGGCCTGCGCGATCTGGTAACATACCAGGCCTTACCAGAGTCACTTTGCACCACACGCATGCACCGACCGAAACACACACACAAGACACCCAATCACACACATGCACCGCTAATCCTGCTCACGCAGAGCTAGTTAGTAGGCACAGCACAGTCAGAGGAGAATAGGTTTGCTGTGGTGGACCATAAACAGGGTAAAAGTGGCCTGCCAAGTGCAGGCCAACGGCAGTCCGGGGGCTGCAGGCAGAACTCAGGGGCACACTGTGTTCTTTTTACTTATTCATCCTTTTTACTGGAGGCAGACCAGGTCCACCTTACACTGCTGGGCTAAAAGTGGACACCGGTAGGCAGAGAGAGGTGGAAAGATTGCAGGGAAGTGGGAAGCACACATGTCAATATCAGCTGAGCTGTGTCTCAATGTTTTTTGCAGATAGAGAAAAAATAAAGGATATGATTGGTGAGAGTCCTGTTGACTCTGATGTTGTGTGGAAACTGACTTCAGTCTCCGGTTCTAATGTCTGAAATAACACCACAGGGGTAAAATGTGTACTCATACAAAAATATTATTTCAAAAGTATGCCATCGAGCAGCTCTTAAGGTCCTCGTAAGCCAAACCCTGAGGCAGCATGTGGACTGTGGTCCTCTGCCTGTGTGTGTGTTTGTGTGAAAGGGTGTGGATCTGTCTTTGAGGTGGGTTAAATCCAACACTGTGATGCTCTGCTTATCCCTTATCTGTGCAGTCTCCCTGACTGCCTGTAGAAAATGGATTTATCATGCTTAACCAAGAAAGTTGGCACAGTGAGGTAATAGGTGGCTGTCCCCTGGATGGATGAGTGTGTGTTTATGCGGCCAAATTGTGTGTGTTGATGTGACTATGTGTTGCCCCCACAATACTGTGCCTTCTAGTGTGGATTAGGTTTAGGCTGATCTGTGGCCAGTAGAGGCAGGCAGCCCCTATAGCGGTCTTATGGTGGTCTGAGATATAGACACGTGTATACACGACCAAACCAAATATTCACACATGTTAAAGACAGATAGACAGGCATGTGGCAGAGGAGCAGACGAGTCAGAATCACTTCACTGTGCTGAAACTGGGACACTGGGCTGAACTCGTTTGCTGTCATTTAACGTGAAAAGACTTTAGCGTACCTGTAAGGGATGAGACCATCAGACAGAGGAACAGTGAGGAAACAGAAAAGAATCAAGGGATGAGAAAGATGCGAAAGCCAGTGAAATGCACTCTTGCAGCTGCTTGGGTCAGACTCCCCCTTCACTTTCATCCACCTCCTCCTCTACCCCCTCCACCTCCTCAATTAGCTCCCTTTAAAAGAGAAGTAACGGTTGGAGAGAGATCGGCATTGTTTAAGGATGAGCTTCAGTTGTTGTTGTTGTTGTTTGTCTCCTTCTCTCTCTCCATCCCCCTCCTCTATGACTCATTGGTGTGTTTTTCGCTCTTTTTGATTTTCTCAGAGGCTTTCTTTTTTCTTTTTTTTTTGTGGGGGTAACCCCACTGAATGGCACAATGCAGCCTAGCGTGAAATTAAAGCTCTTAGTTAGTTTGCAGTTGCTCAAAAGAGGATTTTACACATGCATGCATTCATCACCCTCCCATACGCTATAGATATAGCTAATTAGAGGAAGTACACCCTATGTCGAGCATCAAGAGCCCAATTAAAAGAGTAGGGGAAACCTTGGTGTGTGAGATCTAGACCAAATCTGCTCAGTGAATGCATTTCTGTTGCCTTATGTGTGAACAGTATGTCTGCCTCCTTAATCCAGGCGGGAAAATATGGACAAGACTGATATGAGAAGTTTCATTAACATATGCATGTCACGTACTGGGTAAGTAAACCAAGAAAACATTCAAATTGATCATTCTGACAGGCGATCGTCTGATTCAGAACAGATTGGGCCGCTCTTGCTGACTCTTCCAAGTCTCTATTTGGAAGGAGTCTGCACCGAAATGTCTGTCATGCACAAGACAAGACATTCATTTGTGCTTTTTTTTTGCAGTGAAAACACTGAAGTTTTATGACTGCTGTTTTGCTTTGTCTAATAATAATAAAAGCATACACTAAAGCCCTGAGCTTGAGCTTTTTTTTTTTATGGCAGCCCAGTCTCACAAGACAAAATGTGTAATTCGTACATTTGTCCACATGCCCAAAGAGTAACCATGCCAACCCATGACCTTGGTTTTATTGATATGTAAACCTAACAATGTGGCTTTTTTTTTTTGGAAAAAAAAAGATTTAAGTCAAGCAAAATGCAAGCATTTTACCATTTGCAAGAAAAATGTAGGTATTCACTATTTTTGGAGGCTTGAAAATGAAGTAATTTAGCCATTTTTTAAGCATGCGCGAAATCACATAATGATTTTTTAGCCCAAAAAGTGTGAAACTATTAACATTTTTGAGCATTTATTGTAAAACTGCGACATTTTCAGCTGCGGAGCGATGTAGCTATTACCAATTCTGGTGTGAGACGATGCCGTTGATGTTTATAGTTTTGTTCTATACCGTACCTGAATCACAGTCTGACCAAGCTAATCTCATACAAATGAATTCAATGAGCTTAAGCTTTTTAACCCAGCATTCCAATAGAATTCTCAGAATTAATATTAACTAAGTGACCGTGTTTTGAGGCCCGAGTGGGACCAAAAAGTAAACTCTGATCATTAGAATAAACTCTCTGGGAATTTAGATCAATTCAGTCTGTAAAAAAATGCATGACCATCAACTCTACTCTAGTTTTCGCTGTTATAAGTCTATACAGTGTTCAATGTATATCAGCTTAAAGGGGCAGTGGGTAGAGTTATACAGTAACAACAGGGGCATTGCTGACCATGCAGGGTTGCAAGTTTTCCAAACAGTCATGCTTGATTAGTGCACCACAAGGCAATGTCCCAACACGTGACACACGTACAGGCATTTTCCTTCCGTGAAAAAGGAAACCAACACAGACAACATAGCTACTTGAATTTTTCTCTTGTACTGCAAAATATTCATTTCTGAAAACATTTGAGAGGAGAAAGAAGTGATGTAGTTGTCTTCATTTAGCACCGTTAAATGTACAACAAAGTTTTAATGTCTTATCTAGACTTTTCTGAGGCAGTCTGAGCTGGATGTCGCTGAAGTACAAAGTTTAGCTCCATGCAAATGTGGATTGACTGCCCAATCTCTCAAAACATTTCTACTAGAATGGATTGTACACCTTTCACACTGAGAATAAATGTAGTATAAATGCTCAGAGGGCTAGTTCCCTTGGGTAGGCTATGGCTTAGAGTCGGCATTGACCTAACACAGAGCAATAAACCAAACTCAGCGTACTGGCATTTTAGAGTATAAGCAATTACTTATGTCACTGTTTGACAACTAAAGCCTTTACATGGTGTCAGTATACTTGCTGTATCTTTAAATTGTAGTTGAAACGCATACATAGGGGAGATTATGTGGCTATGACACCCCACTGTGTTGAATGACTGCCTAAGGTCGTTTATTTTTGTCAGCAATCCATGTGTGTTGGTGTGTGTGTGCATGTGTGTGTGTGAAGTAGAGACAGACCAGTGAAGAGTGTCACTCATGCAAATGATAGCTGAAAAGTCCACCAGGCTTAATAAAAATGTCTGATGCTGAGCATAAATGCACAAACAATCCTCCAGTCCATGTGCACTGTACAATTTTTATTCTCAGTATGAAGAACACACACACACACACACACACGCACACATACACACACACACACACACACACACACACACACACACACACACACACAGCCCTATGACCAAAGTGTAACTACTGGTCATCTGTGGTCCCATTAGCAGCCACTGAATCCAGTTAGTGAGTCAGACTTTGTGGAACAAAGTGTGCTTCTCTCTGAATCCCCCCCCCCCCCCCCCCCCCCTTCAGTTGAGAGCGCTGGCTGCTCGCTAGGGGTGGAAAAATCTATAAGCCATTGCGTAATATACCATATCTTTACCTTGTTTGAACCCTGCGCAAGAACCACAGCTGTGTGAGCGCACAGACGCACGCACACACACACACACGCACACACAGAAATGAATGTGTTCATGCCTCCATGTGTGTTTGACAGAGAGAGACAGACAGAGAGAGGGAGACACACAGAGTGGCTTCTTTGTGGCTAGTTTTCAGCGGCTACCCTCATATATACAGCATCACACCAGTTTGATCGAATGCCGCTGACCAAATATTTTTCTAAGTAGGCCGAGCATGGCATTCTGGTCGCTTTTCTGGAGCTTTTTGCCGAGGGAAAAGCACGATGAGGCAATATAATGCATCTGTTTTTGTGGCCTGTGATCTTTATAAATGGAAATCAAATCAAAGTCATGTTTTTCTTTCATGACATATAAACTCCATGGCAACACCATTGTACAAACAAGGTCAGAGTGGTAACTATATCACTTGTTCCTGCTGGAGTTACTTGAGCTCCTTGCATATCTTTGGAAAGGAAATTAGATTTTAGTATAAATTAAAGGCTGTCAGGCCTTTCATGTTTGGCACTCTGCCTCTTGTGCGCAGATATATTTCAGTGTGTTTGGTGCCGGTTTTGTGCGAGCGCGGGTCTCACTCTCAGTGCCGATCTGCACCTGAAGCTTCTACGGGAGCTGTGAGTGTCTAAACTCCAGAGGGAGGGAGAGTAATGTTTTTACTGGATACCTCTGAACAGGGTTGTTCCTGCTCGGTGTGTGTGCTCATGACTGTTATCTCTGGAAGGACTCTTATCTCACACAGAGATACACACTTGATGAGGCACAAAGAATAAGCTGCTCAATAAGTGTCCCTTTGTGATCATTTAAATGCAAAGAAATGTCTCCTTGTAAGTATTTATAGTCACAAATATGTTCCACCCTGTCTGAAATACAGAAATCTGAATATCACATGCTATGACTGATTATTTTTTGATGGTGGTGATTACTATTAAATGGCCTGTAATGACTACTGATAATCCCCACATGCATCTAAGCACCCTGGAATCGCCAGGAGGCTGTTGTTTGTTAATGCTCCACTAAAAACTAAAACACATGCAGATGTGTGTGGGACAAAACCACAAGCCCAGTTGAGATCCCTGCCTCTTTCAGTTCATGCTCATGCTTAATTTTCACCAGCTTGACTGTGGACATTTTTCAACAAAGGCGCAAGTTTTCAAAACAGAGTCGCCCCCCCCCCCCATATTAGAATTATTTTCTTCGCTACCCCTGAGCTGCACAGGATAAAAGGTCAAACAGCGTTAGTGCGGTGATGGTGGCGGTTTGGGCCTTTGGGGATGACAGCTGTATGAGGGACGTGGCTTCAACTGGTGGGAGAAAGTTGGGTGCTAGAAGGATACAGCATCATTTTTCACCTCATGCGCTGCATATGTATTTGCGAAAATACTGTGTAAACATTTTTGAGACTGACTGCTGATATGTTTGTGTTTATTGACTCAAAGAGACAGGCCGTGGCTGCGCACACAGCGGTGTACGGGTGGCAGGGGTCCAGGCTTGGGGGAAACGTGTGTGTTTAAAGTACACACAGGCCTAATTATGCTGATTTAAGCATTCTTGCGGTCCTCCCTCTGGCTTGTGGTGTGTTAACTGGCACAGGGGCGTCCAGCAGAGAGTGAGACGGGGAGAGAAAACGAGGGAAAAGATGAAGAATACGGCGATTGAAAGGGGGGGGGGGGATCAAAAAGAAGAAGAAAAGCAGGTATACGGGGAGAAAGGGATATGGTGGTAGTGGTCTAAAACAGAGTGAGAGTAACTCCTGAGAAAAAGTCTGTCCCAGATGCTGGTGAAACAGAGGAAAAACATACACCACCATCAAACTTCCCGGCAGGTTTTTTCCCTCCTCGCTTTGGGGTTAAGAGCGCTTCATATTTATTTTTATTTTCAGATGTTATGGATTGCTCCGGGAAAAGGCTGTCCCTTTTCCCAGCAGAGGAATTAATACTGTTTGAATGTTCTCTGTGGAGTCTAAAAGGGAGGAATTTTGAAACAGAGCTGAGAGTTTTTTGAATGTTAGAACCTGACCACTTGTAAATAAATAGATTATGAGTGATTAAAACTGGACAGTTGTTTGTTAACTCGTTGCTCTCTGGCCAGTGCATGTGCACCTGTCGGATTTATTTTTACACACATGCGTACATGTGCAGTGAGGATACAGTTTGAAAAAGAAAAAACATGGGAGATATTATTGTGTTTCTTTCGTGCTTTTGAGGGATTGTGCTTTTAACTGTCTTCGTGTGTATGAGTGTATGCATGTGTGCGTTGATGATTTATTTGCATTGTTTTTTTTCTTTTTTCTTGCTTTGATAAATTCTAAACACTAAGAAGTACGTAATAGACCGGCACAGGTTCCTCCTATAACTCCCCAGAGCAGAGATTGATGGTGTTGGCCCGTGTGTATTCAAGCCGCCTTTCATGCAGGTGATAAAATCCTGCTGTCAAAGCAGGCAGAACTGCTCACTGTCTTCGGGTTCATTGCTGCGCCGTATGAGACAGAATCTACCGACATAAAAAACACACATGTGCTCACGTCTGAAAATATGCTCTCGCCTTCCACACACTTCGTTCTTCTTTTTACTTCTAGCTGAGTTTCCGTGTCCGATACCTCCCTCTCTCCTCTTTGTGTTTCCTTATCTCTAACTGTGTCATTCCTCAGCTCCCTCCACTTTCTTGCTCTCATTACATCTGCTACCTCAGCCGGTGCTCTCTCCGGTTTTACCTCATTCTTTCCAGCCCCCTCTGCTACTCCTCTATTTCGTTCCCTCTGGACGAGCCACAGTCTTATCTGGGATATGTTGGATTTGGTGAGCTTAAAAGCCACTTTACTAACTCCCTGTCTGCGTTTCCTGAGAACATTACAGGCAATCTAAAACAGTTTCACCATTCACAAAGCTTTTTTCATTCGTATGGGGTTCCATTGGGCAAACTATCATCCCTTTTTCTTCCTCTGCTTCTTTCCTGTTTCTCCTCTAACTACAGTGTTTCATATTAGATCTTTTTGGTGAAGTGAAGGAATGCTTATGTCTGATCATTTTATTAAAGTACTTAGAGTTGGAGTGTTATCTGGAGGTTATCTCTGCACTGCTTCAGGTGAAAAAAGGCATTCACATTTAGAAATACGATGAAGGTTCCTCCAAGATTTGTCTTGTTGTGTATAGTAGTTTCTCTCAGAAGGGGAGAGCTGGCCTATATAAAAAATGAAGCCAAGCCTTATACTGCATTTGGTCCAGATTGTGTTTGATTGTGTTGTTTTCTTGTACGTGAGTAATTGTTTGCATATCTTGCATACGCAGCTTTAACAGTTTTGTCACAGTTTGAAGAATTCTTAACAAATTACGACTTAAAAATGAAATGATAGCCAAATTTGGAACACAAAATTTCTATAAAGATGTTTGGAGAAGGGAAATACAGAAAAATATGCTAGCAAGATGTGATCAGAGCACGGGTGGGGGGGAGCTGGCTCTCTGATGTGAGGCATAAAACAGGAGCGAGGGGTTTTGCTGGTTATTTCTTCCTCGTGTGTGTTGTTGAGCAGCTCCGTCCGTGTTGACTCACAGAAAGACAGCGGTGATGACCGCGCTGAGCAGGGGTGTCAGGCTTGGCTGATGACTATAACTCCCCAAACAGAACGCAAAGGCAAACCCTTCTTTGTGTGGGTGTGCGGAAGGCCATGCTTGTGTATGTGTGTGTGTTTTTCTCTCTGTGTTCATGTCTTTCAGTCCTGACAGCCAAGAAGCTTCAGCTGCGTCTGACGTGGCAGCTCTTGCTGCTTTCAGCCCAGCTTATTCCTGCTGGCTTGCTTTTCCGTGATACTATCTTTTCATACAATCACATGTTTATAAATGGAGACTGACTGGTATTTCATACCCAACCAGTGTTGCTGAAGGTTTATCAACTCTTAGCGAAACTGTACTCTTTGCTGAAAAAAACTCAAAAAGCAGGAAGATATTATTCATTGCTGTAATAAGAGCCCCCCCCCTCATGTTAATGAGACTATAGCAAAACCAGTCAGTACAATGAAAAAAAACTAGCATGATTCAATTAGAGGTCAGCATGGGTGCATTTGGTTACACATAAACAATGTTTATACTTACATGCTATTCCATCCTTCAGCACAGTGGGAGCTAAGTGCAAATGCAAAATACTACAAACGGACCACATGCAAGCTATTAAGTAGTTATTACCATGTACTGTAGCGTGTAAATGCTTGTACTTTTCTTTAGCTTGAAATTGTACATCATAACGTCTGTTGCACTCACGTAATCAGAGAGAAGAAATCTGCCTTTTATGTACAGGTATATGTTGAGTCTGAAAGCTGCAAAAATCTCATACATGCATAGTTGGTATGAATGTGACTCTCACTTAATGTAAAGCTTAGATTTTTTATTTTTTTTTTTACAGTTCTTTGTTTTTGTTCCCTCCTCTTTTTTTCTTTAATCTTTTTCTCCGGCCTGGTTTTGAGGTACCTTTTTATCGAGGTGGGTTTCCTCCATTTTATTTCCCCTCTGAGGACATGTACTTATGGCCGTCTGCCTGTGGTACTGTGGTGCTCCTGAGGTCGGAGCGAGGTGGTAGTTTAGGCTCGGGAAGTCAGCGAGCGTGGTCGCAGAGGAGATAACTGCACACACACTCTCCCAGAGGCGCCCGTCTGCATCGTGTGTCTGTCCGTCCTCCGGGTTTTGGTGGAAGATTGAACTCTAAAAAAGCAACAGCGGCGGTTTTAGATGATAAAAGTTTCAAAATGATTTAGTTGTTGTTGTGTGTGTGTGTGTGCGCATGTGACTGTGTGTGGTTTCTCAAGGCTCTTTGTTTCTCGCCTTGCATGTGTTTGAGTGTGTCCTTTGCTTCTTCCGGCCTGGCACGGTCATTGCTCTACAGGGAATGCCAATCAAAATGGGCAGAGCGAGCTTTAACCCTCACATTGCCTGCTCAGAGCCATGCCACCATAACAAGAGCCTCTGTGTGTTCAACCCAAACACTGTTGAGCATAGCAAAGATTAAGACCCAGCAACCAGAGGGCCATATGGAAGGGACACCTTTTAACTCTATTGGGTTAAGAGTTACGTACAAAGCTACCACTCTTGACCCTAACACCAGCAACTGAGTGCAGACAAGGCGCAGTGCACCGGCAAAGGCCCAACTCATATCATGCCACAAGGAGCAGGCACTGTTTAACCCTCACAGTGCCAACCCAGCAGGCAAAACTCCAGCTTTTTAAATCTGCATGTTTCCGTGCTCCCAAAAGCAGGGTCACTGATGTGGACTGTAGCATAAACATTTTTCAAGCTCTAACTGTAGAGTCAAACTTGCCCCTCACAGTTTTCCAGGTTACATTCATCCTCAAGGTTCTTATCAGATATAAATATAGCCCTTATTCCATCCCACCCACACACACTCATCGATGATACATTTGGAGCTTTTTTCCCTTTCTTGCCAAGAAATGACATGTGAACGGGGGTTTAAAACTCTCTGACTGGGGACCACTCCCAGCTTTGTCACTTTTCGAAGAGCAAATACAAACAGTTGTGCTATAAAAATGCAAGCATATGTCTCAGAAATGTTGTATAATCTCACCTCAGTGCTGAAATTCAAATCAGAGGGTTTTTGGCAGTTGCTCAAAGTTGTTTAATTTTGGAACATTTCTACTGTACTTTGAAAATATGAGAAATATAGCTATCATTAATGCATGAGCGCACTGCTCCAGCTAACACATGTTGCAACAACTTTCCTCTCAGTAGTTTTTTTTCCTTTGATAAGAGAGCAGGTTAATGGTGCAAACAAGCGTGCAAGGAACAATCAAAAAAGCAATCAATTTGGCAAAAACAGGAAATAAATTTACAGGGTAGGAATATAGAAATATGCCAAATGGCTTCTTTCAAATGATCCACTTTGTGTTAAATGCTTACAGATGATCTAATGGTTACACAAACCGCAACAAATTGAAAAAAAGGGTAATTTATGGAAGAGATACTTTGCCTTTAAGGGAGGTGCCAGGGGGTGAGTTGCAGCATGAGTGGTTGTGGAGAGAAAGAGAAAGTGCGTAATGGGAGTTTCTGCACTTGTCTGCTTGGCATTGGCCGAGGAATGAGAGTACAAGAGAGCCAGTGAGAAATAGAGTTCCACAATGAAAGGAGTTGAGGGGGAGCAGGGTGAGAGATACTAGAGGATGGATAGCAACAGAGATAGAGAAAGGACGGGTTTAAAGCAGGAATAAGAGGGTGAGTCAAGCAGCAAAAAGCTGGCTGGATGGCTGAAGAACAGTATGAAGTGTCGGAAAGGGGGGAGCCTTGGAGACAGATGGATTACAGAGTACAGTAAGAGGTGAAAGGAATAAATTAAGAAACGTCAACATCAGCTTTATATATTAAGCACTTTTAAAACAAACACGAGTTTTACCAAAGTGCTTCATGACAAAGATTAAATAAACCAATGCAATGAAATAGCATCGCAGAAAAATGTGTTAAATTACAGAAAGACAGAAAGTTGTAAAAAAAAAAAGAAATAAAGATAATTAAATCCATCAAAACAAAGTTAAAAACTCACATGAATCCACAAGTTGCTCCACATATTGAACAGCTACTGCATAGTCACTATTTTTCACACATCGATTGCTGTGTGTAGATCTTGGAACAATAAGAGCATCTGCAGCTGCAGGCAACAAAGAGACGACTGCTCTATGCGCACATACAAGGAATTTCTGTAATCTGGCTAAGAGAAAATGAAGGCATAAATGGCTTTTTTGAAATCTTTGGGGGGGTTTGAGGCTTTTGCTTGGCTAAAAAAATAACTGAACTGACCGTTTTCTTAATTTTTTTTTGTTTGTTTTACAGAAGATTGTTTATTAATCCAAAGTGTGATCTACCACATTAAATGATCTCAGTTTTAAATCTTTTTTTTTTTTGTTTTTTTGTTTTTTTGTCGTTTGATAAAGGAAGTTCAGATCAATCCTTGTTTTGATGTCATTTAGGCAGACCGGATCACATGAAAGTGTCATGGCCACATTGGTCCACAGTTCATTGGCAACATACAGTCTGAAGAGAACTTGTGACCCATTGGTAATAAAAACTTCTTTGAATAGACAGGAAGGGACACACTGGAACCGTTTGTAGCCACGCAGATGTTTCATACCTTCTTTTAATCAGAAGACTGTTACAAGTTCAAACTGGTTAAAAAACAGCTGAGACAGAGCACAGAAAGGGGGATCTACAACACAGCAACCTGCTGAAGACCTGAGAGCAAATATTCTACCTTGACTTTTTTCACAGAGTGCAGGTGTTGCTATGGAACCAGGTGTGACAGTGGTATATAAAATAGGATTACGAACATGTTGGCGGAAACAAGATTGGAAATATAATTATATTTCATATAAATATAATTCATTCAAGGCACGAAAGTTGTCCTTTTCCCATTTTTTCTCATTCGCGTTTGAGTGCACAAGTAGATTCAAGTAGCCAAGGCTTCAAACCCATTTCAGTGCATTTGGCCTTGAATGGAGCTCCTCAGCACTCAGATTAAAACCATTGTCTATGGTAGAGAAGACACAGTCATTAAAAGAAGGAGAAAACTGTGTGGGAGTTGAAACATTCATTACATGCAGGCAGCATGGTGGCGCACGACTTTTAACCAAAGATTAAAAGGGCTGTGGCAGTAAATAAAACCAGCCATACTTATGTTTGCCCACATGTCCAATACGTAATAGTGTTACAATAAAGGCACAAAAGTTGCTCCATTTTTTTTTCTTTTAAATCCCTATTCCTAAATATATTTTCAACAAATTCTAAACCCAGCCTTGTATTCTTTATGCCTAACCCTAAACAACGCAACTGACAGCGAAGCAGGAAAGTTGTTGGATGATGCTGGGAGCCGAATTTGATTCTCTTGCTTGGCAGTCCTTGGTGCAATGCCACTGTCGACCTCCTCTTAGATCCTATTAAGTGTTTCTTAACATGTAATAGTTGTGCAATTTTATATTTCTGATGGCCTCGCATGTTGAAAAACAGAAGAATGTGACAATTTGCATAGGAAAACGTAGGCGTGTAACATTTTGGGAGTCTTGGAAGACGTAGCAATTGCTACGATTTGCACTGTAACTATTGCACATTCTGGTGTGAGACTGCACTGATTAAACATGGGGAGGATCTGATATGCACACATTGCAGATTTCGTTGATGCTTAAAGACTGCAGAGCATTAAGTCCAGTGTGTGTTCTTTTTCATGTGTGAGTGAAGTTGAAAGAATCAATCAGATTCAGTTAGTATTTGACCGACAACTTGCTATCACAGCATACGATAATCTTTTTAAAAATGACTCCTATCGAGACATCCGTCAAGTACTCCATTAAATCCTTATGGCACTGAAGTGAAGGATACACCATTGCGCCCAGCAGGGGACAAGAAAAGTTTTTCACAAGTAGCTGTGGCACGAAGCTTAGGTAAAATCCAGTTGGAATCTGCCAACAGTGGTTGCGGGATTTGAACAGTGACCCGACCCCTCCACCCTTGTCAACCATCCAAAGGGAGTTACTAAATAAATGGAGAGTAGATGATGGTGGGAAGGCACAAAACGAATGTGTGAGTTGGGATAGTGGTAAATCATTTGCATAAAGGGTGAGGGCACTGCGCCCGGCTTTTGCGGAGAGGTTGGCATCTTGCTTTTGCGCCTGGCAGGACGAGGAGCGGGCAGGAAGAAAAGAATGAGGGGGAGTGAAAGAGTAAGGGAGCAAGTCTGTCAATGGTGCATCTCTTGTGCGAGGAGTTGCAGGCCTTGGCTACCGCTGGAGCAGGGCATGGAGGGGAGGGGATATCGGGTTTCATTATCAGCTTGAATCCTGCTGCATTTGCTAAACATGAGGTTCAAAGCCCTCGCTGCAGCTGTAGGCAGGGCATGGTAGCCGGTCTGTGCTGCTGGCATGTGCCGACTGGAACACTGAAGGTGTGTTTCAGTTTGGAGGGAGACAATAAGTGTGAGATGAACGTTAAGCAATCTCTGTATAGTTGCTGCAGAAAGCCGCCGTTGTCCCTCGCACACACACACACACACACACACACACACACACACACACACACACACACACACACACACACACACACACACACACACACACACACACACACACACACACACACACACACACACACACATATCCATGCTCAGAGTCACACTGCCTACTTGAACTTATCAGGAATGGTTGCCCTTGTCAAGGGGAAATGCTCTCCTCACTTTTATTGCAGTGTCCTATCGGAAAATGCCACACCAGCAGTGCAGTATGTGTGTGTTTGAAACGATGTGTGAGTGTTTGTGTGAACGTGTGTGTCTATTTGAATTGTATGTGCAGAGCCTATATGTATTTACTTAGCCTATAACAATTTGTAATTATATACTATCCCATTTAGCAGCAGCAACATGCTGGTTTACTAAATTACTGTTTGTAAGGTGCAGTGCAGAGGCTCCTGAAATGTATCATTTTCCCCTTCTATTGATCTATTTACACCACGGTAACATAATCCTTCGAATATACTTTTCCTTTTTCGTATTCCCCTAGATTTTAGCGGGACCTCAGTTCTCCCAATATTTTCAGAACATGGAGAGGCAATACAATTCACCAGTGAGGTTATATGTGAGGAGATCTGTTTATAATGAAGTGTTTAAGGTGACAGAGTGACAAAAGAACCACTTAAACCTCGAAACAATCATGACTGAACAAATTACAATGGGTCTTAATCACGACGAGCCCCTTGAACGTATCGGCCATGTGCCCACATTTGAGGCTGAAACAGAGAAACTCATCACACAAACGAGGAGGCATATTTGAGCCTAACATTACCCACGTCTGCAGTCAAGTCAGAAGCGACGGCTCGCTATCAGTCCTCGTGTCTCTGGAGCCGCTTAACGCTTGCGCTCTCTCTGTCTCTGCCTCTCAGCCTCATGCCACAAATAGCTTCCAGACTTTCACACATAGTAATGCTCTAGTGTGTAAACAGAAGTAATTACGAGCGATGTGCAGACACACTTTTAACATCAATTTGAGCGATGGGAGAAAGAAAGCACAAAGAGAGGAGTTTTTTTGTTTTCCGTACAGGGATATGAAGGGATGAAAAGGTTTGAAGCCGGGCGGAAATCGAGTGAGACGTCATGGAGGAAAAGAGAAAAAGAGCACAGCGGGTCTGTGTCTGAATGCATGTGCTGTAAATAAGTGAATGAGGAAAATAAAGGCGGCTTTTTTTTCCTCAGGCCTTATTAGAATTCTCAAGGAAGCAGAGGTGCATGTGAACCTCTCCGTTATCGGTTCAAATCCTGCCGTCTTGGGCTGCAAACCCTTCACCACTTGTCAGGCCTGCTCAGGGCACACCTCCGTTTCTCCAGCGCTTCCAGCTGAAAAGAAAAATGGAAACTTCTCTCGAACACCCCCCCCCCCCCCCCACACACACACACACACACACATCCATCCATCTTCTTTCCTTTGTTTGAAAAAACATATTTGATTTATATGAAAAGTTAAATAACGCTCTTTTACCCGAATCATTCCAGACAAATTCTTTTTTTTTTTGTGGTCAGAGCAAAGACACACACACACACACACACACATTTGTTCAAATTTCTCACAGCCTTTCTCCTACATCACCAAAGTAGTAGTCAAATGCAACTTTACACAGCAGATGTCCAATTTGAATTCTAGCTGTGACGAGCCCGGACACGCTGAAGCCTTCATCAGCTTTCTTTGTCTCTGTCTATAAACATCAAATAATACTGATAATGATAATAATAATAATAATATACAGAAATGTTATTATGCATTGATGAAAAAAAAATGCATCACTGTCTTAAAAATTATTTTCCTCACATACAGTTGATCCCTGTTCATAAATTTACTACGTACAGTTTTAGCATATATTCCACTTTATGCTACAAAATAGAAATAATAATAAACAAAATGACCAATTCACTCTTGAAGCAATTTGAATGATTTAGGTCACGAGGGAAATAAGATTCAGGTACAATTCGTTTGATAAAAAAAAAACTGTTTTGAGGCTGACTGAGCTCTTTGCTGAAGATGATCTGATTTCTGTTTCCTTTTGAAATTTGATACGTTGCTTCTGTTTCCTATTACTTTTGAAACTGTGATTGGTGTATTTCTTCTATTTGTTTAAAACCCATTGTAACAGATGAAGAAAGAAAGGAAAAATAAGGGCCCTTTGTGCTCTTTATATAATGCCAAATGCTCGAAATATTTAGTCTGCAGCCCAGTGGCACTAAATTTATCCCTGTTGACTCATAACAGAGATCTTCAGCCTGAAGGATGTGGCTTCAAACGGGCCTAAATGTTTGACCTGATCTCTTTTCCCATGTGTCCTATGCGCAGGCTATATTTAATCCTTTGATATTTATTTGGTCACTAAGATTAATACCAGAAATTCATGTCAGGTATATAAGAGCTATTTATAGCACTCTGGAAACAGGCCAGAGTCGAGTTTATATTCACTTGTATACAAACACACCCCACAGAGAGGAGCTTACATTAGGCAGGCTATTCGTTGTCCACCTTAAAATACACACGTAGAACTACATGGTCATGAAATGCAACATTTTTAATGGTTTTGTTCTCTGACAATTACAGGCCAGCATCACAGAGGTCACACTTTACACTGTTTGTATCCAGTAACAAGACCAGGCTGTACACCCCCCTTCCATCCATTTGATGTTAGAACTCATTTTCGTCCTTCTTTATATTTTAAGGTGGACCGCTCCGGAGTGACCGTCAGAAACCCTCAAGTTTTTTTTTCTCTGGTTGGGAAAGATAAATAATATCTTTGAAAAGTTTTTATTTAATTGATTTTTTTATTACTTCAAAAAGTAAAACTTAAGTATTTTATCATAAATAACAAAAACATAGGCTAATAACGAAGGAGGCTGTGGACACCGTCCGTGAAGGTTAGCAAAGGAAGACTATTTTCGCCACAACTAAACGTCAAAACTGGTGTGAAAGCACGGCGAAAAGGGTAGGTTTATTTATTTACTTCGTGTGACCATTAAGGTGAAATTGTTCAAGAAATGTAAAAAAAAAAAAAAGCCAGGTAAAGGCGAGTTTCCTTCCCCTCTGTAGGTCCACTACCTGAGCAGAGTAAAAATTACTGGTGTCAAAATGGAAGCCAAAAAAAAAGAAGAAAAGGTAATAAAAATACAAAGAGCTCATTTTCAACTATTAGACCTTATGTGTATTTAAAAGTCGCCCCCCCCCATTTCAATATAATGTCAGGCCTCCTTTTGTCGCGTACAAACCACCACAGTATGGATATTTATTCACTACATCTTAAAACAGTGGACGGATTACTTTGTCCAGGCACTGCCGTCAGTCTCTGTTTTTTCTGCTCAGTGCCCTCAAAAGTAGACAATAATGGCTGTATTTTTGTAAAAAAAAAAAAGAAAGAGAAATTCCTTGGTATTGTGCCTTCAGATAGTTGCTACAGCTTGGTTCTTGGCCTGGTTTTAAAAAAAAAATAAAAAAAAGCTGAGGTGGTTTTCCACGTCGAAAATGTCGATCTCTCAAACGAGGGTCGACATTTTCAAGCGGAGACAAGTCGAAGTCTCACTTACATTATATTGAAGTGCAGATATTTGTCCAGCGGCTGAGACTTTTTTTTTTTTAGTCACGAAGACCTCCGAACAGGAGAAAGCTTCCCTAATGAGCAGAAGGAAATGTGGGTTTGCAAACGTCAAAATAAGAAAAGAAGGCCGCGTTAAATAGCAGGGTGCCACACAGACTCGTTCCTTGGCCAGAATCATAAAAGATTTTTGCCTCAACTGCAAATTATGCACAGACCTCTTTGCATTTGGCCCAGTTCATGATCACAAGGCCTGAAGCAGTTTTAAAAAGGCTTTTTTATTTTTTATTTTTCTTAAATGAATGATCACACATGCGTATAAATAGTATTTGTTTGATAATATATGTTGACTCGTAGTCTTGTTATGTATTTTTGTCAGTTTTTCAAGATTTAAGTAGAGGTTTTTTGTTTTTTGTTTTATATTTGAAAAAATATTGCAGGGCAGGAACCACCAAAGAATGTCTTGCGACTTGAATTTTTCAAAGAAGGGCTCATGATTCCACAGGTGATATCATGTTGGATATTTCCTCTGTCTCTAATTGTTCGATGACATTACAGGAAGCGACGGCAGCATGTGGCACGTACCCGCTCCCATTCCTTCCCTCTGTCCCATTCATCAAAAGTTTCAAATCTCCTCTGATCTTTTCCAATGAGTGGCAAACACAACTCCATCATTACTCTTTGAAGACAAAAACAAACACACGCATCCTCTTTGACTCCATCTCCTCGGGCTCCATTTGCATATTTTTATTTCGTGCCACCATCATCATTTCTTTTTTTTCTTCTTTTTTTTCTCCATGTTCATTATGGCTTTGGGAGGCAGGCGTATGTTAGAGTGAGCAAGCGGCACTGGGCCCGGCTCTGCCTGGTCCAATAGCGGTGACAAGCCAGTAAGCCAGGGAACCAGCTAGCCAGTTAGCTACCTACCTGAGCTGCCAACCAGCCATTCATCCGGCCAGTCATATAGCTTGTCAGCCAGCCTTACAGACAGCTTGCCAGCCAGTCAGCAGACCAGCCAGTCGTCCGGGCCGAGGCTCCTCTGTCAGACACTGTCAGAAGGGGCAGACCACACTAAATCTGATGGTCCTGGGAGCCAACCAGAGGACTAGCCTTTGTAGGGCGTTCACATAGACAACTTGTCCCATTGCACAGCAGGTGTCTTTACCCCACAATCACATGGCCGTGTCCTCAACTTTTGCCACATGACAAGTTAGCTTTTTATGGCTGCCCGCTGTTGAGATTCCAGTTTTGACAATATCGCTTTAATTCCTGTGAGCCTCGTGGACTAATTCATGTCATTTGGACGGCGCAAGTGAGAAAATGTGTTTTTGGAAGGCTGACATTTAAATGCATTTCTAATCAGAAGAGTATTCCAGTCTTATTTCAAATAAAACCATCACAGGGATATTGTTTTCTCACAAATGCGTCCGATTATGTTGAATTGCTTCCTTGGTGACAGCCTTTGTGTCAGCCTGTTCTCCCATGGTGCAGGGGACGTAGCTCGTCCCTCTCAGGTCGCACAGATCTGTGAATGAGGACCAGACAAAGGGCAGCGACACAGGCCCGTGCTCCCCCACTTTCTGCTTATTTCTGAGCCGCACTTATGTTCTGTTGCGGTTGCCATAATACAACACGATGGAAATATGGTTGATTTACTCCATTCAGCAAGGAGCTATTACACCTTTCACTATGGCAAATGCCAGCATAACTGAAGTTGAAAGCAAGATATTAAGTTGTTTGAGAATAAAAGGGAGCTCATTGCCCGTTTTAGATAGTTCTAGTAGTCACGTGGAGTAGTAAAATGCTTAACATGCTAAGGTTGTCCACAACTGCTATTCGATTGTCTCTCATCCACAAATGGGATTGATCCCTGATTTAGTCACAGAAACTTTTAATGTGTTTCTGTGCTGTTGGGGCTCATTAAAATGGAGTGATGAAAAAAAAACTAGAAAAAATGGAGAGAGGAGGAAGAGAAAGGGCCAGTTTGGATGTAAGTGTGCATTTTGAAACAAGAGAGCATGTTTTTGGATGGTATTTTTTGTTTGGGGGTTGGTGGGGGGGGCTTTTTTCTTCCCCCCTCCTCTCTTTGTTTGTGTGGTAAATCCAGGAGCAGCTGCTGGTCTCAGGGTCTAGTGGGATTTTGGGTCTGTGTTTTCTCATGCCATCCCATGCCAAGGTGGTGTAACGCGAGCACAGAGAGAGGGAGAGAGAGAGGGAGAGGGGTGTTTTCTGCGGGGGGGGGGGCGACGCGGCTTGAGAGCGAGCTGGTTTGTCAGGACGGCTGTGACCACGTTAGTGACGAAGGTGCTAAGGGGAGGGTGGCGCATTGGAGCTTTAGAAAGCGGCTGCTGTCTGGATGCATGTAAAATTAATATCCTCTGGACTTTGCCTTTCGCACTAGATTGGAACTTGTCTATTTGGCTAATGACGTGCCTTCTGCCTGCACCACACACAGTAAACCCCCCCTCCATTCTCTCCGCTACCAGCCACCAACCATCTACACCCCCACCTCTTTGCTTCTCCCTCTGCCATCCCTCTCTACCCTCCCTTTGAGCGCTGGGAGCGTGCGTATTGGCTGGGCTGTTTGAGACTCGGTGCCAAATAGGTGGGCCCTCTGCACGTTGGCACAGACTCAGTCAATGGTTAGAGACGGAAAGTGGAGAGGAAGAGAGAAAGAGAGAGCCAGAGTTGGAGAGAAAGAGGGGGAAAAAAGAAGCTGCACTCGGGTTTGCCAGCGGTCGTGCACAGTCTTCCAACATTTATTCGCTCCTCTTGTTTTTGTTTTTTTTCATCATCTTCTTCTTCTTCTCCTCCTCCGTCCGCACCCCCCTTGTCCAGCTCTCTCTCTCC